>NC_049988.1:3288209-3293609 GCF_000003815.2 Branchiostoma floridae | reverse complement strand
AATCCTGTCACTGCACATGCGTACTCGGACCAGTAAACGTGCTTATGACGAAGACAGTAGGTTAGGTAGCCGGACTTTGAAACGCTATCAGATCCTTTGTAAACAATACAAACACCTCCGAGGACACCACATCACTGCACAAGATGGGTTACAACTCTCAGCACATCTTGACGATAGTTGGTAGTTTCATCTTCCATCTGACCATCTCCGAATGGCTGTCCTCTCCATTGCTTCGGAAACTGGCGCCTGTCTTCGTGACTTTACCGGCCAACAAACAGGTGGTACTGAGAAACAGGTGAGGCATATTTCTTACGATCATCAGCATATTCCTTCTGGTCGATGACATATTATTTGCATACGGAGATTTTATGGTGAAAACTGTAATAAAGCTGTTAGCAGAAGGTCATATCCATATAATTCATGATTGTATAACGTATACCGTTTCCTGTCTATCTTATCATCCATTATTGTTCTGAGTAACACTAGAATACCTGGATATATCAAAATGCGTAGCACTCCTCCACACCCTATATGGGCCACTATTGTTTGTAATCAGTAAATACGCCCCAGACTTTGTTGACCGAGATAATAAGACAACAGATAAGATTGCTGTGGCTACAGATCTGTCTACCTGATACTCAATAGTAGCCCACATTAATGTAAAACCACTGAAGGATAGAGCTTTGAAAACCATCCAAAATATTATTTTCGAGAATTAATTAATATTTGTAATAATGACTTTTTGAGATTAGAACATGTAGAAATCAGTTTGAGTTTATACTGTTTATTGGTAAATATTTTATTGAATGGCAAACCTTGGGCTATTTTGATTCGACTGTATGGATGACATCCCCTGGGAACCTGCAAACTGATCCAAGCGTACGAAAAAAAAATGAATTTGACTTCATTATGAAATCGAAATAGCCAGAAAGGTTGAACAAATGCCTAAACACACAGAATACAAAATAAAGAAGAAAGGGGAACAAAGTCTTTTTATTCTTTCACATGTCCTAAAATCGATGACTTTGTCGGTTTTGACTTTGGCATTATATGGCATTTTCGATATTTCCGTTGTAATACTACTTTTGCAGCATTGTACGATTGGCAGTGTGGTCGACAACATTTGCAAAAATTGATGCGAGCGCGCAAGTGTCATCCATTCAACCGAAGGAACGAATCTATCCCTTATCTATAATCAGAATTTTCATATAAATTTATTTATAAAAGAATTTGCTTGCCAACGCTATGTATATACAACTGCCCAAGCGACCACCACTTCTTGCGACCACCTGCATGGCCATTACGACCGTTTTTTCTCGGTCCCGAAAATTTTCCCCATTGACGTGAGCATTAAGCGACCTCTTTACAACGTTCACCTGGCCAACACGACCGCAACCGCCAAAATTGGGACCAAATCCCTGCCCATAACGACCGCGTCATTTTCAAATCTTGAGGTGTCATCGATTTTCAATGATAACTAGCGCGATTTTGTGCCAGTTTGCGTCGGATTTTGACTACCATTACGATGTTATGATCAAAATAAAGATGGTGGCGGACGCACGCGCGTGTGCTTGCTATTTGCTATTAAACACAAAGGAAACCATTCAAACTATGCATCGGGCATGTTGTGAGTCGATACTCTTCTAACCGCCCACTGGCCAAATCGACAGCTTTGCCCGGTCCCCGGGTGGTCGTCTTGGGCAGGTTTGACTGTATTTACGTTTTGACAATAGATTGACAGATGTTCTGGGCATATAGCTTGTTTGATCTGATTTGAATAAACATCATATAATCTTTCAGTGTGATGTCAACCTTCCATGCTGCTATTGTTGGAGGGCTTGGCGTTTACATGTTCTTTTTGTATGACGGTTTGAAAGCAGAAGATCTCTGGTAGGTACACCTTGTCATTGCATAAATAAGCTATACAGTAGAAGCCAGTTAGTTACACAACGGATAACTGCACACTTCTGTTAATTGCACGGAATCCCAAAGTCCTATAGTGGTCCAGCT
The DNA here is from genome assembly GCF_000003815.2 of Branchiostoma floridae. NCBI lineage: Eukaryota > Metazoa > Chordata > Leptocardii > Amphioxiformes > Branchiostomatidae > Branchiostoma > Branchiostoma floridae. The sequence goes on along the minus strand of NC_049988.1, from coordinate 3,291,599 downwards.
GAACAACTTCGCTTTGTTGCACTACCCGGATAATTGCACAAAATGTGCTGGCAAATGGGGAGTGCAATTAAACGGCTTCTACTGTATTATAAATAAGCTATATTAATGTATGATTTGGTTGGTTGGACAACAGGGTTCTTTATTCAAAACCAATGTATGAGATATTGCACATATGCCAAAATTTCCTTTCATATTATAGTCAATCATTATGAAAGCAAAAAGGAAAGGAGGACTACGTGTTCGAACATTCCGGTACTTGGGATCTAGCAAACCAACATTTAGCTCTATCTTGTATTTAAAAGAAAACGGCGGAAGTTGATTAGCATCAACCTAGTCTTAAATTTTGTTTCCTATTGGGCTATCCTATATTTGTCTTCAATTAATCTCATTCACAAGTAATCCATAGTTTTGGTCTCAAACATGCTCATCAATTTTGCTCAGTTTCTTCTTACAAAAGACAGAGGATGCTGTCTGAAACGTCTGACAATTTCAAATGATCATACGCATTTGCTTGAGTATTTGGCGAATTTTATTCCATGGATGTCCAACCTTCATCGACGTAAATATTTTGTCTTGGTTATTGCTAGCCTTGCATCGCTGGCATCGACACCTGCCAGTCAGTATTGTACTGTGAGAGGTGACAGACATTTACCAGAACGTTGGTTGTGGTTCTTTGTTCTTTATCTCTTCGCATATATTATATGACTTAAAAACACATTGAATGCGGAAAAGGGGGAGGGCGGAAGCCATAAGGGCATTCCTGCCCCCCCCCGAGACTAGGTCGCATGAAATAATCTAATTATACATAATCGAATTGAACGAAATAAACATAAGTTAAAATCATAACGATAAGTAACCTAAGGAAACAGAATTTATATTTACCAATAATAAACTATAGAAACAAAATAAAATATACAAATCATATAGAATATACAAATCATATAGAATTAACCTTAACCCTTTTATTATGGTTGTACATATATTGATGTTGAATAAAGACCCTTGCTATCCATGAGTAAGCTAGTTCGCAGTTCCAGGTGAGTATGCACTAAGGCCAAAGTTTAAAGCCCAAAATGTGACTTTGGTAGGCGTCCTCAAAGCAAATTGAGGTGAAAGTTTGTTCACGGACCCCCTATTGGCTTGCTATGATACTGGAGCAGATAATTCGATACGTTTCCACATATTGCACAAGGAGACAGACCGCGAGCCTATCTTGAAAATGGCATCATCACCCATGTATTGATGAAATATTTTGAAAGACTAAGCCGTTGATTCCCATTCTTTTTGTAAATGTACACTCCCTTATCCAACAGGTTTGAAATGCCCATCTTCGCATATGCATCAAGCGTCGCGATGGGATACGAGATGGCTGGTAAGTGCTTTCAAAATTTGAAAGAAACGTTGCGAATTTCTCCATAACTTTGACATTTTTATTATTTCTTTTAAATGTGTCAAACAATTGTCACTTAATCTCATGCCAGTAGGCAAAGTTATAATACATATAGCTTATCATTTTGTAACTAGGTTATTCCGTGTCATGTTACATGTACGTTCAACAATATGGTAGCAGAACATAGTATTTCGCCTTTGGAGATTTCTATACTTATTAATTAATGGCCATAAACTACTTCGCATGTACGCGGATAGAATTATAGCAGGCTTTCCTGTTCGACAGAAGAATATGTTGAAGTTGGGGTACAATATATAAAATAATTTTTAAAAAGTTTTCGTAACAATTTAGCGCCTTTTTTAAAATGGGGTTATGCTGAACTACATCCAGACAAGGACGCGCATTTAACGCTAGTTCACCTTTATTCGCAGGGTAACCTATATCCGTTGTACCTAAAAACAGGATACTTAGGGATATCACGTTGATGGACGGTGGTTTCAAATTGCATTGCATTTTTTTTCAATATAATGCAGTTTGAGACCATCGTCAGTCGACTTGATGTAGTGAAGTACCCTAGTGTAAAATACAACGGATAAAGGTTACCCCGCGAATAATGGTGAACTAGCGTGTTATATACCGACTGGGCAAACTTCATAACCTTTCATACAACCTAAAACCAGACTTTCCCATGCACATTACAATAATGTTCATGCATCGCTTGCTTTCACAAAATAACTGTTTAAGATTTCGGCCGCACAACCTTTCTTTACCACAACGCCACATAGTGTGCTACAATCATACGCCATCTTACAGTTTGATACCGCAGGGGCGTATGGGTAAGGTCAGAGGTTAAGGACGCTACAATTAAGAAAAGATCCACGTAGAAAGAATATCGCTGTGTTTTGGTGCTTTCTGTCTTATTCTCAGACGTTAGACATGTCAGAATATGAAAGAAACCCAAAGCTTAGGTTTAAGTTTAACATTTAACTCTTTTCGGACCAACAGATAATCTACTGATGGCGATGTATGACCCTCTACGAGACTGGAAGATAGTTCTGCATCACGCTGTTGGCATCTGGGGATGTCATAATGTCATTGTAAGATATCATCAGATGGGTTTGGAAACGGTCAGGCGTTTCAGCTAGCATCTACTCGTTTTCGTCAGTGACACTGAAGTGATCTGAAAGAAATTCGTCTTTTATACCGTATCTCAGAATGAAGACAATATTAGCTGTCCAATAGAAAACATGTAAGACAATTATTTCAGACGAAGACAATTACTGAAAAAAAATTGGATTCCAATAGAAACAAAGGCAAGGCAAAGTCAAGCTGAATATAATTTGAATTTCAATGGGAAACAAGGCTATGACACAGTTGATGCAAAAGAGTCAATTAGCTCCTGTTGTTTCAGTTTTGTACACGTTTGTGTGTGGGGGGGGGGGGGGGGCTATGTCCCAAGTGCCGGAAAGTTCCATACGGGGCAAGTGACATAGCAGCCCTCCCCCCCAAAAAAACGTAACTGAAACAACAGGGGCTAATTGACTCCCTTGCATTATCTGTTTGGCAAGATGATAACCCACCATTCTTGTAATATGTATACAGTAGCTGCAGTACATATTTTACCACCCATTGAACAGAATTTTAATCGTTCCTTAGGCCCAACCCCAGGCGCTGTATTTTGGCACCAGCTGGACTCTGTTTGAACTGTCCACTCCCTTCATCAATATGAGGTAAGGTACATTTATAAGCCCCCTCACAGAGGTCAGAATGCATGTGCGGTGACAGGAATTCTAGGTAATATGTCAAAGGTTAAGTCGCCGTTAAAAAAAACAAAAGCCGTCTGGACTACGTGTTGTTCAAATCGAAACAATTGTTGAGAGACTTTACCATTGACATATTACGTAAAATTCCTGTAGCCGCACATTCGTTCAGGGGTCATTGATACGTTTTGAGCCTCTCCAAGGAATTAGGTGTAACATGCATTGGGCACTTATACCGGT
>NC_049988.1:3284415-3287078 GCF_000003815.2 Branchiostoma floridae | reverse complement strand
CTACACACTCTGGGTTATCAACGTTCACAACTGTACAAAGTAAACGGTGTGGCCATGCTGGTGGTGTTCTTTCTGTGCCGTGTTGCCACCATCCCCATGTTTCTCGGACTGATCCCGCACATAAAGACAGGCGAAGTGTACAAACTTGGAACTGGTCCTCTCATCAACCTCTTTGTTCTGAGTCCCATACTTTACATGCTGAATATATTTTGGTTCATCAAGATATGTAAGGGGGCATATCGCGTTCTGTTTGCTCCCAAGAAAGATACAAAATGATTCTACCTTCGCTTAACCCTATTCAGATCGAGCTGTTTTGGTCAATCTGAGACAGGGTGGGCGGGTTTGTCTTTTGAGGCCTGCGTTTGAGACTCCTGTAACTCCTAAACGACTTATCATGTGACCACCTAATTGACGAAATGTCTGTCACCAATCGTTTGCTATGACAACACAAAAAATGGAAAACTTTCCAAACTTTGTTGAATGTTTGGCAAATAGATCTTAGAAAAATTCACCAATTTTGGCGGCTCTAGCGTAAGCTGTTCAGGTGTTATACGATATGAAAGTTGTCGAAGGCCTCAAAAGACCCCCTCCCGTTAAAATGGGCTAGTCTAAAATAAGCTTAATTTAAAAAAAAATATTCCACATGCCTAATGTAAGGCCTAGAAACAATGCTGTGTTTTCGTTTATATGTAAGGTCATGAAAAACATTTGGTTCGGTCGGTCAACGTTAACATTATAGCAATGCAAAACTGTAATGCACTAGGCGTTGGAATTCTCATAATAATAGTTATTATACAGATATCCATAGGACAAGCACAAATATATTGATACACTGACCAAAGATATACAATGTTTGTAACACATTCTTACATTTCCAATTATCCAAATGCTTGAGTTATTGTTTTTGCGTATCTTATTACCTGGATGTCTAATATTCATCGCATCAACATTACTCCACCAACTGTTCAAAGCCTCAGTCTTCCGTGCAAACATTGGACTTACCATGGTCCATAGTCCTCTTTTCACCCACAGTAAGTCCAATGGTCTGAAAATAGACTGCAATAATATACCGACTAAGCACACTGTAAATGATTGAGTTCTTTACATGCATGTTCTCAACAAGACCTGATTTCAAAGATTAGTCTGAAACGAAGACATTTATTTTCATGAAAATCATGAAAAGGTTATATAGTTAAGTTTTCAAGACTGTGAAATTAGGGTTTGTGTTAGTTTTATGCATTGTCCTCTTCGTTTTGTGATCCTACGAAACTCGTATTCATAAGACGCCGTCTGAGGTGGTGGATATGACTTCAGATATCATAGTTTCTGGTGGAGGGTTCGTTTTCAACATGTACGTACCAGTTGGATCATTATTTGAATTCCCAAAAAAGGACTGAAAATGGTTTCGAAGCGGTTTCCTCACATGAACTGTAAATGATTGAGTTCTTTACATGCATGTTCACAACAAGACATTATAAAGATTAAAATGAGACAAAAACAGTTTCTGTAATGGAAATGAAAGGTTATATTTGTTTTCAAGATGGCGGACTCAGGTTTGATGTTAGTTGTATGCTTGGCCTTTTTCATTTTGTCATCCTGGTGAATTGGCATTGCCACTGGAATGAACTGTCAGAGAGGTAACAGTTGCAAGCAAATGAATAATGTTTACATTCAAAGCTTAACAGAGACTATTTTTCTCTTTATTCTTACTCAAACACATTAAAAAAATATGGTAACCGAACGCGTAAGAGCGGTCTGGTCTAGGTCATTTGCCCTTCTTGAAAGGAAGAGGGATACGAAGAAGAAACCGACCAAAAAGCTATCTGTTTATCTAAATATTGATGTAAATAGATTTTAAGATTTTATATTAATATTGCTATCCCACTTTTATCTCAAATCGTCAATGTGTACTGATGGTGATTGAAGTGTTGTCTTATGTTGTAACATCAATGCAATTCAGCCCCTACGTGGCTGTAAAGTTGATTGAAATAAAGTTTCAAGTTTCAAGTTCAAAACAACGTGTTTCCATTTTTTAAGGCAAATATTAACATCGAGGTAGAAAATTCTGGCTCCCCTGCGGACGATTTTACATTCGACTAGTCCTTGTTATGCATGAGAAGTTCACGGTTCTGAGCGCGCATGTCCTGTGTCAGGAATTATGGGTAATTTGTCAAAGGCCAAGGACCCTTGGCAAAACATCGTTTTGCAAATCGAGCCAATGGTCGAGACGAGTACTATTTACAAGTCTGGGGTCTTCATCTTTTACATATTACCCACACATCCTGTCTCTACACATGCGTACTCGGACCAGTAAACGTGCTTATGACGAAGACAGTAGCTCAGTTAGCCGGACTTTGAAGCGTTATCAGATCCTTTGTAAACAATAGAAACACCTCCGAGGACACCACATCACTGCTCAAGATGGGTTACAACTCTCAGCACATCTTGACGATCGTCGTTAGTTTCATCTTCCATCTGACCATCTCCGAATGGCTGTCCTCCCCATTGCTGCGGAAACTGGCGCCTGCCTTCGTGACTTTACCGGCCAACAAACAGGTGGTACTGAGAAACAGGTGAGGCATGTTTGCTCTGGCGAACATCAGCATATTCCTACTGGTCGATGACATATTATTTGCATACGGAGATTTTATGGTGAAAACTGT
>NC_049988.1:3281651-3284315 GCF_000003815.2 Branchiostoma floridae | reverse complement strand
CAGAAGGTCATATACATATCCATATAATTCATAATTGTATAACGTATACCGTTTCCTGTCTATCTTTTTATCCATTATTGTTCTGAGTAACACTAGAATACCTTGATATATGAAAAAGCGTTGCACCCTTCCACACCCTACATGCGCTACTATTGTTTGTAATCAGTAAATACGCCCCAGATTTTGCTGACCGGGGTAATAAGACAACAGATACGATTGTTATGGTTACAGATCTATCTACGTGATACGTATAATGTTAAACCACTGAAGGATAGAGCCCTGGAAACAAGCCAAAAATTTATTTCAAAGAATTTCTGATAATGAATTTTGGAGAGAGAATATATAAAAAGTTCCCTAGGTGCCAGCCGGGATCGGGCAGCTAGCGAGTTTATACGGGGGCCCAAGGCAGTCAGCCCGCCGATCCCTTATTGGCGCTCCGGGGAGTTTAAGCCTGAAGGACGATTCGCTGCCCTTTTCCCGGCAAACTCTTTTGGGCTTTTAACTCCCCGGAGTGCTAATATGAAATCGGACTGATTGCCACGTTGCCCTATGCAGGCCGTACTTACACGTGCTGCGTACGTACGGTTTCCTTACTTACTCGCATTGGCTGTACAGGATACGCGAGTCACGCGTACTGGCTCGTACGAGGGGCCGGTGAATCCACAGCCCGTACGAAGAGAAAGATTTTCATGCACAAAAAGTGCTACGGCGTGTCTGTGTGCTCCCAGATCCGTCGGATTCCGTGGGATTTCGTACGGAGGCGGTACTTATGACTTAGGGATCTCAAAAGATTCCCCACTTTTTTGCACGTAGACAGCACGCATTTGCACGTGCGGCTAGTGTGCCCTTAGCTTTAAGTACCAGTAAGCGTATATCATTGATGAACATTTTCACAAAAAAATCTAAAAAATAACAGATTTTCTATGCGTAGCTTGTCTTATCTGAACATTCAATTTGTATCATAATTATTCTTTTATTTTTATTAGTGTGATGTCCACCTTCCATGCTGCTATTATTGGTGGGTTTGGCCTGTACGTGTTCTTTTTCGTTGACGGTGTAAAAGCCGGAGATCTATGGTAGGTACACCTCGTCATTGCATGAATATTAAGTTCATTTGTGAATAATCTAATCGGGTTTGAAATCACTGGATAACAGGATTTTTATTCACAACTAATGTATGGGATATTGTATATATGACAGATTGGCAATATTTCCTCTTATAGGTAATATATGCGAGAATTTTCAATCCCACCCTCAACGGAGAATTTTCAGCCCCACCCTCACCGGAGAATTTTCAGTCCCACCCTCACCGGAGAATTTTCAATCCCATCCTATCCGGAGAATTTTCAATCCCACCCTCAACGGAGAATTTTCAATCCCACCCTCACCGGAGAATTTTCAAGACCACCCTCACCGGAGAATTTTCAAGACCACCCTCACCGGAGAATTTTCAAGACCACCCTCACCGGAGAATTTTCAAGACCACCCTCAACGGAGAATTTTCAAGACCACCCTCAACGGAGAATTTTCAATCCTACCATTTAGTGTGATCGCGTGGTGCAATCGGCGGCGTCTTGGGCTCAGGCCCTAAGTTCGAAGGCTATGTCTCTGATAACTTGTGGTTTGTGCCATTGGGAAAGGCACTTGACATGACTTTCCTCACTTTACTCGGGTGAAAAATGAGTACGTAGGATAGGACGTTAAATGAGGGTCCCGTGTTTGAGGAGAGCCATACCCCGGGCACGTAAAGGAACGCACCACACTTATCGAAAATAGTATAGGGTACCTTCCCGGTGTGGGTGGATCAAACCATTTCGGCTTGAATGGGGTAGGGAATTTCTCGAGCAGCCTTCGTAACCCCTAGCCTGCTTCGCCTATTGGGTCAGATAGTTCTCACTCTTAGTAATTGAGCTGATTTCAATCATGATGTTTCTGACTTAGGGAGAAGAGATGCTGTTACGTACAGTTACAAGACCTTACAATATAACCTTGGAGTGACCTTCGGGTCACACCTTGAAATGACAAAACACACACGCGCACACATTGTGTTCGCAATGTTTCTTCGTACACAAACACACACACACACACATACTGACAGACCAGTACACCCAAAATGTAACCTTCTTTGTCTTCTTTGCTAAATTCTGTAAACAAGAACTTGTAATTCCTCGTAAAGTAAACTTGTAAAGTCCTCTCATGGGTAGTCTTCTCTTTATGCGATAATGTAATACAATCCTTTTAAGCCCCAGACCACGAGAAAAGTGTCAGAAGGCCAAAAGGATGTCAGTTATTGTTTCTTGGTTGTTTTATAATCAAAACATTATGTTTCTAATTCTTCATGTTATTGTGTCATACCTTATACAACAGGATCAAAATGCCCCTCTTTGCTTATATGGCAAGCATCACGATTGGATACGATGTAGCCGGTAAGTGCTCTTGAAATTTGACAGAGACTTTATAAATATCTCAATAGTATTACGCGTATACGTTGATATTGGTTTGTATTTTGATCTGTGGTTTATCATTTCTTCATGTGTCAGTTGATTCTTAAATCAGAACATTGGTCATTTACATCAAAGAGGGGAGGGACACTGATTACTAGCCTCCCGTGCACTTTTCGAACGGGGATCAGGGTTTTTCCAGGTTTTTGATCTGGGGGGGGGG
>NC_049988.1:3258338-3281551 GCF_000003815.2 Branchiostoma floridae | reverse complement strand
GAAACTCCCTTCCTCGGCAAAGAACCTAGCCAACGTTGAAAATCGCGAACCAAGCATACTTCTACATTCTGCATAATATTCTAATTATAAGGTTTTGATACAGCGAGGTCGCAGTGCGATAGCGCACGGTCACAATTTAGGTCGTGCGGTCGTCGTACGATTGCTAACTTTAGGTGTTTTTTGGGACAGCCAGGCATGTTTCCCTCTGAGTACAGTTGTTTTGCAACACAAAAGGCTGTCTTGCATCCATGTCGGTGGACGTGGTTGGTTCTGTCACAGCCTGCTTCAAAATCCTACCGCTTCAAAATCGTACGACGATCGCACGATCTGTGTGGTCGCGCCTATGGCCGAATAGTAGAATGGGGCAGAAACATTGATGGTTCATTAACATTGCTCTGTTGTCTACAGATAATCTTCTGATGGCGATGTACGACCCTCTACGCGACTGGAGGATAGTTCTGCATCACGTGGTTGGCATCTGGGGGTGTCATAATGTCATTGTAAGATATTATAAGAACAATGTTATTTTTCTTACTACACTCTGCTCACCGTCTTCTGTCAGCACAGTCAATGTAGTAATACCCCCGTCACATGTAGCGAAAATCGATCGGACGATGAGTCTGCGAGCTCTAAATTACGAGGAGGCATGACCCTGACGGGAAGGGGGGAACTCTGCCATTTCTTCGCCGGCATCAGGGTCATGCCTCTTCGTAATATAGAGCTCGCAGACTCGTCGTCCGATCGATTTTCGCTACATGTGAGGGGTATTACGACCTTGGCGTATCGACAGGCGCTCTGTCCTTATCCCTGCTTTAATTCTGACCGGCCGTTACACGCCAATCACATCACTCCCTTCGGTCAAGATTCAAGGTGGTTGGCTTGTAATCTCTCTCCAAAAACATCTGATTGGCTGGCAGCTAAAGTACTGAGAAGCGGGAATCGCAAGCAGGTACCCCAGGGTTGCTGATTGACACATATTGGCGTCGGCGAGGCGTAATGATATTGTGTTTGGCCCAGTTCCTTGAGGTCCTGAGTTCGAATCTCCGGATATGTCCGTTCGACATTAATTTTGTCTTTGGGAAAAGTACCTTTGCACGACTTTATCTCACTATACTCAGACGAAAATCGCAGACCCCTTATATAATATAAGACCTCTACGCACAACCCCGTGTTCTCTGATGCATGATTCTTTTGGCCTTGGTGACAATGTATTCTTTTTTTTATTTACGCATAACATTACATGAAATAAATAAAGATTGTAACATCCAGACCATACAAATCATATGTACAAAAGAAACGTAACTATAAAGTAAAATATAAATCAGAAACTGATGTTCTTGAAATAGTTGAACTGTAATTTCCAACACCAAAATTGGACGCACCCAAATTTTCGACTGCACAGCATCAGTCTTTGTCAAGGAATGGAAATTACAGTTCAATGACGTCTACCAACACAAATGAACTTTGAAGTTAAGAGACTGATGTATCATTTGTAGCTAATTTCCCCACTTTTCTTGGTGCTTCGCCATCTTTCCTCTCCTTACGTAGCAATTTGACCTTCAACCTTTAACCTTCATTTGACCCTTAACCTTCAAGAAATTAACATGATTAATAAACGATTTGAAATTAACTGTTTTGGATTCTCTGTTTTTATAAATGTACATTTTGGTTAATAAAATAAGATTACAGAATACATAAGATTACAGAATGCAGTATTTCTTTAATATAAATTTTTATTTACGCACTCAGTAGATGCAGTGAATCGTTTTGTACCACACATTAAAGAGACGTTTACTCATTTCCTAGGCTCAACCCGCGGCACTATATTATGGCACCAGCTGGGCTCTGTTTGAACTGTCCACCCCCTTCATCAATATGAGGTAAGGTATACAAGGGTTGATCAATAAGTTCTGGGCCTCACCGTGGAATAAGGTGCTCATCTTTAATTTTTGGGCATGATTATTTAGTATGTAGGTCTTCCATTAATACCCACATAGTTTTAAATGATATTGGTCGTTACTTTGTACTCGACGTCCGTTCGGAAATCAGCAGTATAAATGACGATGGTGAACTATAATCAGAGCTAGCCGCGTGTGTGAAGGTCCTTTATGCATGAAATCTTGAACATTGTCGAAATATTTGATGAGGATTCCCTTCGACATTTCAACTTGTCAGTCAGAAGTGGGTATCTAACTTTTTGCAGGACAAGTTGGTCTAGCAGACCTTTGTCAGCATCCAGGATTTTGAGTTATGATGTTAGAGGCACCATGACTTATATATACTTTTTTATCCAAGCGTACATCATCGAGCGTAAATGCGATTTCAAATATGAAAATTCGTTAGGTTTGGGACAACAAGCATGACAATTTTTACGTTTGGAACAGCATTGCTAGAAGTGACACCTAGCCGCAGTGTGGAAAAGTAACAATCAAAATTACCCTGACGAAGGTGACAGACAATGCTTGAAACAATAACTGGTGGCAGTAAGTAGATGATGTCTTTGAATTTGTTATTCTACGCAGTACAGTGCTAAACTTTCTTCCAACACAACGTTATACACGGATCAAATTTTCAACGACCACTGTCACCTTCTTCAGATAAATACTGGTGACCAGTCACTTCAGAACGTAAACTCGCGAGAGTTACAGACACGTGATTTTTCGTGGTGTCAGCAATGGGTCAAACGTGCCAGGAAGTTTATAACGCCCAGCGTCTCTGTTCAGCAATGGCCGATCCTACGATCTGTTTTGTCTCCATTTCAGGTTGATCCTAGACGCTCTGGGCCACAAACGTTCACATCTGTACAAAGTAAACGGTGTGGCCATGCTGGTGGTGTTCTTCCTCTGCCGTGTCGCCACCATCCCCATGTTTTTCGGACTGATCCCGCACATAAAGACAGGCGAGGTGTACAAACTTGGATCTGGTATTCTCATCAACCTCTTTGTTCTGAGTCCCATACTTTACATGCTGAATATATTTTGGTTCATCAAGATATGTAAGGGAGCATATCGCGTTCTATTTGCTCCCAAGATTAAGAAAGATACAAAATAATTTTACCTACACTTTACCCTTTTCAGACCGAGCTATTTTGGTCAATCTGAGACGGGGTGTCTTTTGAGGCCTACGTTTGAGACTCCTCTAACTCCTAAACGACTTATCATGTGACCAACAAATTGACGAAATGCCTCTCATCAACCGGTTGCTATGGCAACACGAAATAATGGAAAACTTTCCAAACTTTGTTGAATGTTTGACAAATAAATTTCAGGAAAATTCACCGATTTCGGTTCAGGTGTTAGACGACATGAACATTGGCGCATGCCTCAAAATCCGCCTCGTCAAAAAAGTCTAAAATAAGCATTATTTTGAAAATATTGCACTTGTCTAATGTAAGGTCTAGAAGAAATGCTGTGTTTTCGATTACATGTACGGTCCTGAAAAACGTTTGATTCGGTCGGTCAACATTATAGCAATGTGAAATGCACTAGGTGCTGATATTCTCATAATATTGATAATAGTAATTATACAGATATACATTGGACGAGCACAAATATATTGTTACACTGGCCAAGGAAGTACAATATTTGTAACACATTCTTACATTTCCAAAATCATATCCAGTTAAAATTAAGTAACTGCTATTTTTGCGTATCTTATTACCTGGATGGCTAATCTTCATCGCATCGATATTACTCCACCAACTGTTCAAAGCCTTAATCTGTTCTCAGAGTGAAATAGAGGAAGTCTGTTTGGGATTTCATCACTTGGATATCAGATCGATCGATGATTTAATTGTTATGGGTGTCAAGTTTTATGATCCACTGATGCACGTTGACAATATAATAAATCAAACAACTTTCAGTTTGGTGTATGAGTTCTTTGACTTACGTTACATTTAGCCCATTGGGACAGATGCAAATATAACATATGCATTTATTCATATGTCGGTTCGATACACAACTTCACCAACAAAAATGCTTCTGATTATCTATGTCTGGTTTTTCCTCCACCAAATTTGGCACGGTTGTTAAGCGTCCCATCATCACAAATCTTCGTCCTTCAATTCAAACTAAAAATCGTAATGTTTATAACATCTGCGATATAGTTATACATTTACGCTAAGGGTAAAACCCGCTGAACGTGCAATTTGTCCGTACGTTTTTTTTGAGAGGCCAAGTCCGCCACGTATTTCTGAAAACGTTAAGGCTGTACAGAGCAGGCGCGTCGCCCGTACTGGCACGTACGGGGGGCGAATCCGCAGCCCTATGGTACACAACGTTTTGTCTGCACGTAAAGTTCTACGGCGTGTCTGCGTGCGCCAAAATCCCTCGGATTCCCTACGAGTTCGTACGGAGGCGGTACTTACCACTATCCCAAAAGATTGCCCAGGCACGTAGACAGCACGTATTTGCGGGTTGTGCCCTTAGCTTTAGAGGGCACATCCAAATTTCTTGCTCCCATGGAATCCTATTATAGTTAAAAAATGTTTTCATTGACGCCATATTGCAAGAAAATATATCCCAAGAACGATACCTATACAGAAATGAAACATGTACCATAGGATCTAACATATCTGATTTATGAGAAAATTCTAGTATTGCAAATCCCACCATTATTATGAATATCCTGACGCATGTCGAGAGCCCATAGCGGTGACGTCATCGCTCGGGCGCTTTACTGTTTCCGGCCTCGGAGCGATACCCGGGCGAGCAAAGATTTGTCGACAAAAACGGACCGAAAACAACCTATAGGGGTCGAATTTATACAAACATCGATCTAGATCCACCATGGTATTTTTACACTAAGTACCTGGGCACAGAACGGCGGCTAAAACCCTATTATTCCAGTGGACATCGAAGGTCATTCTCCGTGATCAAGATGTGTTGTCAGACATCGAAAAGTTGGATGTATGTACCTTACATAAAAAAAAACAATCATTGCTCCAAGAAAATTTGATTAACTGTATTCATACGTGGCTGATAAACCTCTTCAACAACAAAGTGGGATTCATCTTCAACCTTATTCAGGTTACAGAATTGACTGGTTCTTTGCTCCAGAGGTGTGCGGTTCAATAATTTCATAGACATCATTAGCAAAGGGCCCTCCTTCACCCAGTCCTGCACAGAAGGTTGAAGGACCTTTCTTCTTGTAAGTGTCCGCTGCTGTTGCTGACGAAAAGCATTGTCCTTTATCCCGAACTGACCTAGTCTCTATCTCGCGATAGAATCCCACTTTTTATTAGGTTGCAGTTTATATAGTAATGATAGAAATATTCTTTTTAGCCATATTACAGTTTCCTCACTTTGAATATTTGTCTAGTGTTGAAAAATGTATTTTCTTATGAGTTTTGATCAAACGACATGATATAAACACATCTCAAGCTACATTTGAACATTACTAAGAAACGAGAAGAGGCCGAACAAATGTATTACAATAGTTTTAGAACCCACGTTTCAGATTAGTCTTAGAAACTATGTGTACTGTATTACGACCTTTTGTATATATATATATATATGTCTGTACCGATATTTCTGCCCCGATAGGGCATGACTGTGCAATACAGGCTATTACATGATATGCCTAACTTGGTAATCGCTTGACATAGTCTATAGCTGGTAAACTAAACTTTAATGGCTACATATATCTTTTATTTAATTTGTTTTAAATTTATGTATTTATTTATTATTTATACTTACATTTTTATTTGTGCACATACATAGATGAAAAAGAGAGGTTAGTAAGAAATGGGGGCACGACTCCCTTCTTATTCATTATTGGTACCATTGACATCATTTTTACCGTTTCTAGAAAATACTATCAATTTCACTGATGTGTCACTGATGTTAATGTTAATATGTTACTAATATTACTATATATATAAACGATTTAAAGTATTCTCTTGGCAATATTCAGCCAATTGGTTGCGACTTTTTTTATGAAATATTGATATGTTTATCCGTGGTGATGATAACAGTCTTTACCTTTCTGACAAACTTCAACTTATTCGATGAAAATAAAAGTATGCTTGAATACATCACACATGATCATCTTGATGTCATGGATAGAATCTCATTGGAATAATATGTCCTTAGATAGCTTGACATCAGGGCATCTACATATAATGATTAATTATAAGCCATAATTAGTCATCTTAGGCTTAGGTCCCAATTGGAAAAAGGATCCCTCCCGGACGGTTCACGGGCTGTTTTTAGCACTTTCGGGCTTACCCCCTACATGGCCCCTTGGGACTCCTGACGGTTCCCGAGGTATTTTGTAGTCCGGTCAGGCACCGGGTTGAATTTAAGTCGGACTTAAAATACACCGGGGACCCAGTAACAAATAAACGCCGTAATCTACCCATTGTAAGCACCAAGGGGTACCCCGCGGTGTCTGACAGTCCACCGGGATTTTGATTTTGTGGCTTCGGAGCCTGACGGGGGCTACATCCCTGACGGGCACTGGTGCTATTGTGACCTAAGCCTAAATGGCTAAAAACTAGATGGATCATTGGTGGTGGTACCAGTGGTTGTGGTAGGTTATGCTAATTCAGATGATAGTGATGATGATGATGATGATGGTTAGTTCCTTTCTAGGGGTACCAGATGTAACACCGTGCCATTACACGTGTTTTGTTGTGAAAAAAGCGGATAGTATAATAAAGGCCGACAACAAGATAAACCAAGAGTTTATAAAAAAATCAAGATGTACTACTGATCCACAAATTTGAATAATATAAAAGGTAGTAAAATTTTCTCCCCATGGGTGTGCTGCAGTGGACTGATCCGTCGTGTTGGGCTTAGGTAGGTCAGTAAGCTGGACTTTGAAGCGAGCGTTGTTAGATTCTTTGCAGAAACAGGACAACACCACATCGATCGCTGGACAAGATGCCGGGTTACGACTTTCAGACCATCTCAACGCTAGCTGGTAGTGTCATCTTCCATCTGACCATCTCCGAATGGCTGTCCTCTCCATTGCTGCGGAAACTGGCGCCTGCCTTCGTGACTTTACCGGCCAACAAACAGGTGGTACTGAGAAACAGGTGAGGCATGTTTGCTCTTACGTCTTATCCTTCCAAATCGTCGACGTATTGTTTGTATACAAAGATGTTTGGTCGGAAAGGTAAAAAAAAACTTATATCATGTATACCGTTACTCGATATTCGTTTTCTTCCTTAATATGGAGACACTTAGAAAATTTGAAATGAGTATCACCGCTCATTCGGACATCGCCCTTCTTCGGCTATTGTTTGTACTGAATTAGTAAATACGCCCCAGATTACAGTGGCCGGGGTGATTAGGCAACAGATAGGGTTGTCGTGGCAACAGATCTTTCTCCTAGATACGATATAAAAGCATGTATGTCATACCTGGGCCGCGATAACGTTCGATACTGATGTTCGGGACCGGGCGATAAAAAAGCTGCATCACACAGGCTTCCATCGAACGCTTCGAACGTACTCTGCCCAGACCGAGTGCGGCGCGGTCGAAAATTCGATCATCTGATTCGGAAGTTAGAATTACTGCTGTAACTGTTTTTGTTCGAGGACACGAGAATTTCATCAACTTCTGGCGCATTTCGCATCGAAACATGTGTTTTCTCTCTGTTGCGACGACAATCTTATCTGTTGCCTTGCGTTTTCTCAGGTGGTTGTGACATAAATAAAAATACAACACGGTGTATTCCGCATCACCCTCGGTTCCAGCCCTCCCGCGGGTTGGGGGAGGGCTGGGCCGTCGGGATATCCAACCCGACCCGGTCCAACCCGATTAAGTATCATCAGAAATTAACCTTTTCCCGTTCAATGCCTTTTATTGGAAGACACATTCTTTATTCTTTCAGTGTGATGTCCATCATCCATGCTGCAATCACAGGTGGTCTGGCCCTGTACATGTTCCTTTTCGTCTTCGTAAACCCAGAAGATCTATGGTAGGTCATACCTAAATGTCATTACATGGATAGGTTAGGGGTGGGTACCGGTACAGAAAATTCAGGTCCAGGTACGGTCAAGGTCTAGAAGGTTAGGTCCAGGTACGGACCTGAACCTGGACATAATTATTTTTGAAAACTTGTGAATGGGCGATACTCAAAACAATGGTCTGTTTCGCTACAAAGGATTCTGTTTGGTGGAGTATCCGACGTCCATTTCCGTTCTAAAATCCTATATTCATGTAAACAACACTAACTGCCTCTGTTTTAGACCAGGTTTGACTGTGGAAACTTGGCAGAAAATGACTTTCAACTCTCCCCTTCTCCGCTATTGTTATTTTCTTGGGACGGTAGGCCACAAAACACAAGAATGCCTACCGATATAATCGAATCATTTTCGAATCGGTCCAACATTCGGTCCACTAATTTTTTTCAGGTCCGGTTTTTTCTGGACCGGTCCAACAAGAAAAAACGGTTTTGTACCGGTACCGGTACCAACCCCTAGGATAGATCGTTCCGGGCTGTCAATCAATTTTTGGCCAATCAGATAGTGGTAATTGTTCACATGACAAGATCCCACGTCAACAGGCACGAAAGACCATTAAATATTCTCAACAGTAGAGGTGTTTCATATATTAAAGTCATCTGAGCTAAAACAGTGCATAATCCGAAATATGGCCTTGCGTTACTCCAGATTTTCTTAAACCAATGACTGTTTTTAAAGGTAAGGTACATACCTACAAATTTTCGATGTTGTTGATTGTACAGACAAATGTAAATCCTAGTTCTGGATAAATAACTTTGTTCTTCTGTGTTATAAGAACTCTGTATTTCCATTCTTTATTGTAAATGTAAATTTATCTTGTTATATACAACAGGTTTCAACCACCTATCTTTTACTTTACGGCATGCGTTTCAGTTGGGCACGTGATTGCTGGTAAGTCACTTTAAATGAATACTGACAGGGATGTCTAAGCATTTGCACGAACCCTGTGAGATTCGTACGAACATTATGTGATACGCACGGATCACTATGTGTAAACGCACGAACCTTATGAAAATCACACGAATCACTAAGCGAAGACTTACGTACATTATGTGATTCGCACGATTCACTATGTGACACACACGATCCTAATGCGATTTGCACGAACCTTATGCGAAACCGGCCGACCACCCCCGGGTCACGTGACATTACGTCATTCGCATAATTCGTTTGGTAGTAGAATACTGAATTCTTCTTAATGCGTGATGGACTAAATGGGTACTTTGTTGTAC
Organism: Branchiostoma floridae; assembly: GCF_000003815.2. Taxonomy (NCBI): domain Eukaryota; kingdom Metazoa; phylum Chordata; class Leptocardii; order Amphioxiformes; family Branchiostomatidae; genus Branchiostoma; species Branchiostoma floridae. The sequence goes on along the minus strand of NC_049988.1, from coordinate 3,272,347 downwards.
AGTATGCATTGATTTCTTTCTAGAAATAATGTTTATCGTAAAATAACACCGTGTCTCCCTTTTGGCATAAGGTACCCCTTTACAACTTTGTTATCTTCAAATGTTTTGAATACTTAGATGTTTAAATATTGTGTTATACTTTGATCTTTAGTATAGTTTCTTATGTGGCAGTTTACCTTAGTATTTTTTAATCGTTTTTGATCGTCAATTCACCTCAAAGTAGTAGATCTTCTCGAAGATGGCATTCTTGACTCCGCGTCTGCACCACTGTTGTTCATGATGTATGTTTCTCAAGTCTAAAGGAATGTCCTTTAAGCCTCACGAGAATGGGCATTTTTGGCATTCCCTGGCCTGGGGGGGGGGGGGGGTTGGGTCATTCGTATTTTCAAAACGGCTTATTGTACGATCACCAAATTTGCAGGTAGTGTTATGCTTGTCGAGTTTATGATTCCATTGTTTAAGCCAAAATTAGTGATTTTTGTAAAATTTGCCTTTCGGAAACCCGTTGCCATGGTAACACGAAAAATTATAAACTTACTTTATTTTTTGTAACTTGTTTCCAACAATATTGTAGGAAAAGTCACCAAGTTTGGTTGTTCTAGCATCAGCCGTTTGGGAGCTATAGGACGTCAAAGTTGGCGCAGGCACTTTTCGCCCACCCCCTCCCCCAGTCTGGATAGGGTTAATAAACAAACATGTTTCGTCCATATAATTCTTGTTGCTTGACTTGCAGACAGTCTACTGATGGCGATGTATGCAACTCTTCGAGACAGGAATATGGTTCTACATCACGCTATTTCCATCTGGTGTGGCCATAATCTATTTGTAAGTTATTACCTGCCAAGTTTTTTGTTTCTTTTGTATAATTCTTAGTATTCTCTTAGTGTTGTGCGTGTGTGTGTGTTTGTGTGAACATCATGACTGGAAAAGTTTTTATGTATGTTATGTAGTACATTAGTAGGTGTTGGCAAAATAAAGAAACGATTACATTTATCATTGACGGCAGTGAATTTATAAATTTCCTTCAAGAATTATGCAAATTAGATGATTTGCATAACTGTTCTATATCATCACAAAATATCTATACAGTCACATGTACAAGAGCTAAATTTCATTCTGCACACGCGCGTACACACACACACACACACGCACACACACACACACACACACATGCTACCGAAAATATCATTATGTAAGATATTGATGACAACAATTGCCGGCGTTCTACCGACTTCAGGGAACGGCCGTCGCACATAATGCCTATACCCCTTTTTTAAACAATGAATAATGCATTACAGACACATGAGATACCTCTTCCCCATAATGACATTTCCAGAATTTATATTCTCTCCTGATTGGTTTGACAATTTTTGTTGGACAATAGCACATTATTCTTTTTCATAGTAGGTAACAGCAGTATGAATTCAACGTACCATGGTTACTTGCCCTTTGCTAGGTTGCTGGTGCGGGCTTGTATTTTGGCAATACTTGGTTCCTGACGGAACTGTCCAGTCCCTTCGTGAATATGAGGTAAGGCATATTCTAACATCAGATCAATGAGACAATGAAATGGTAAGGGCTCAAGTGATAAAAGCACCAGAGACAAAAATAGGCTTTGTGGCTCCTGCTTATTCTTTATCTATGTACCAGGGACTTTAAAGAGAAAGGTCACCATTCAAGGCATGCGTCGATGGTGCATTATTTATGCCATAGGGCTACCCTTGTTAAAAGTAACCATAAGAATTTTTTCTTGCAATTTGGGTAATGTTGGCATTTAGCCTGGGTACCGTCTGATTTTTACCGGCACTCCTTGCACTCTCTGTCCCAGGGCAGTACTAAATCGGCCCGAGAAAACTCCGAGAAAAGCTCGCTCTATAAAAAAACTCATCTTTGACCCCGGTTATCTCCTAGATACCACCGGTAAGGCTCAACAACTAAAATCTGAAACCTGCTGCCAACCAAACTGCTGAACTGAGCAAAATTTGACCAAAATGGAAAAGCTTAAGCACTTCACACGAGAGCAAGAATGAGCCGGAATGCCGTCGGAATGAAAAAAAATCTTTTCTATTCCTGGCAATTCCTGGCAATTCGTAGTGTGTTCCAGAAATTCCCACTGCATTCCAGCTATTTGTGCCCGTTCTTTTGGCTGGCCCGAAAGTTTTTGACTGTCGAGGTGCATTCGAAGTGGAGAAATATTGAATGGAATTCAAAGTGGATTCAAAGTGGATTCTAACTATTCTAACTGCAGTCTGACCGCATTCTACGGCATTCCAATATTATTCAAAACATTCTTATCTCATTCATGGAGAACCGAAACGGCAAGCCACTTCGAAGCCTGTCCGAATGTGGCCAAAGGAATATCTGGAATGCAGTGAGAATTTCTAGAATACACTGCGAATTCCCAGGAACAGAAAAGACTTTTCATTCTGACGGCATTTTGGCTCATTCCTTCTCGTGTGAAGGGGATATAAGGTCCATTTGAAATTCCCACTCGGAATGGCCCCGAATGTGGCACGAATTTTGCAAATACTTCATTCCGGCTGGTTTTGCTTGATTCCTGCTAATTCAGTTTCAGTGTGAAGGCTCTATTAGATTTTAACTCTTCGTTCTTACTCCAAAAGTCTCGAGAATTTTCAAGGATAAAGAGGCCTTTCAAGGATTTTAGGTGGTACTATAATCGTTTTTTATTCCCATTTTGTGACTTCTTCTGCGCAATTCAGTTGTGACGTGTGCCCTATATAGAATTTGTTTTGTTTCCAATCCAGGTTGATCCTACACACTCTGGGCCACAAACGTTCCCTGCTCTACAAAGTAAACGGCGTGGCCATGCTGGTGGCGTTCTTCGTTTTCCGTATCGCCACCATCCCCATCTATTTTGGACTAGTTCCGCACATGAGGACAGGGGAAATGTTCAAAATGGAATACGGCGCTCTCATCAGTTTATTATTTCTGAGCCCCTTAGTTTGCATGTTGAACGTATTTTGGTTCACCAAGATATGTAAAGGGGCATACCAAGTCTTCTGTTCCCCAAAAATTGGTACTGAATGATTTTCGTCTGATCGATCAAGAACTAAGAGTTCCACGACCTCATACCTTCGCCTCATACCTTTTTCGAGTGATACATTATGATTTTTTTTCACTGAGGTCCTATATGCATGAGTCATATCAGTTGATTATCCTCTGCAAAACGTTGAGAATCGATGATGACATTTGTGTCAAAAACATGATTTTAGAATTGTACATGGAAATGTACATTGTAGTGAAGTTGAACCTTATAGAACGTGTAACTTTTGAAGTGTCAGAAAGTTTGAGTCAATTGATAAGATGGCCTATTTCTCGCGTGAAACATGTTAAGAGGTTGGACCATTGGTCAGAATAATAAGGACAATGTAAAATAAAGTGTAGTATAGATTCACAGGGGCATCCACAACTGCATGAAGGGCTAGAGGCTAATTAAAAAGACTGTATTTTAAGTTGCAAGTGCCAACTTTTGCTTTTGTTTGGTTGCTTTCTTGATCCATGTTTTGATGTACTCTCTAGAATAACGTTGGACTGTTCTAGGTGACTAGAGGGACTGGTATATAAGGCCATATCCTCATTACTAGAAATGAGACCTCTCTGTGCCCTGCCATATTTACCCACCAAAACCATGTCTTGGACTCTACAATTCTGTGGCTTCGGAGCCCTGCCGGGGCTACATCCCTGACCGGCACCGGTGTAATTGGGACCTAAGCCTAAATGGGTAAAACCTAGATGGATCATTGGTACTAGCGGTGGTGGTGGGTAATGCTGATTCAGATGATGATGATGATGATGACAATAATGGTCAGTTCCTTTCTAGGGGTATTGGCGTAACGCCGTGCCATTATACAAGAGTGTTTCGATGTGAAAAGTAGCGGATAGTATGATAAATCCCGGCAACAAGATAAACCAAGAGGTTATAGAAAAATCAAGATGTTTTCATGATCCACAAAACTAAACAAAAAATAAAAGGTAGCAAAATTTTCTCCCTAAGGGTGTGCTGCAGTGGACTGATCCGTCGTGTTGGACCTAAGTAGGTCAGTAAACTGGACTTTGAAGCGTTGTCAGATTCTTTGTAGAAACAGGACAACAGCACATCACTGGACAAGATGCCGGGTTACGACTTCCAGACCATCTCAACGAAAGCTGGTAGTGTCATCTTCCATCTGGCCATCTCCGAATGGCTGTCCTCTCCATTGCTGCGGAAACTGGTGCCTGCCTTCGGGACTTTGCCGTCCAACAAACAGGTGGTACTGAGAAACAGGTGAGGCATGTTTGCTTTTAAGGACACCAACATCTTCTGAATGATCGAAGTATTGTTTGTAAACGAAGATGTTTGGTCGGAAAGGTGATAAAACCATTAGAAGGCTGTCGTGGCCACAGAATCATAATTTTATCATGTCCACTGTTGCCATCCTATCTAGATATTTGATATCTTCCCTATTATAAAAGATTGTGACACGTGGAAAATTTGAACACCCCTCATACGGACATCGCCCTACGTTGGCCATTGTTCTTCGTAATCAGTAAATACGCCCCAGATTTCAGTGGCCAGGGTGATAAGGCTACAGATAAGATTGTCGTGACAACAGATCTTTCTCCTAGATACAATATAAAAGCCTGTATCAACGTGAAACTACTAAATAGAAAATCTGTGTTTCCTTAAGTACGTGAAAAATACTATTAATAGTAGTATGAACAGGTCTAGCTTCTTGTATATCTCGCTTCTTGTTACCTTCGCCAAGAAGGTTATATTTTGGGTAGCGTGTTTATGTATGTATGTATGTGTGTAGAACACCGGCATAACTGGAGAACGCCTGGATGGATTGTATTGATATTTGGTATGTGGGTAGATCTTGATAACACCTGAAAACGATTAGATTTTGGGCCCCCTAGGGGCTTGTTACGGTACTGCAGCGGAACTTCCGGGTTTGATATCTCAAGTTCTGGACATGTTGTGGTCATGATTTTTGGGTGCTGGATAGCTCGTGGGACCGAGAGTAAGTGGTATAGATTTGGGCACCCTAGTGACTTGTTTTGGAACTGCAGGACAGGTTTAGTGTTAGACTTTGAAAGGGAATAACTCAAGAAGGGATTGACGGATTGTCATGATTTTTGGTACGTAGATAGCTGACGTGACCTTCATATAATTACATATCAATTATGCAAATTGGAATCTAATTTGCATAATTAATTTAAAAAATCGTCTTAACACGCTCAGTTCAATTATAGGACCATTACAACATGTGACATTTGTCAATGAGAAAAAGGATATTTATACATTACATACATTATGCAAAATAAAGACCTAATTTGCATAATTAATGAGAAAATGCCATAATGTCATTGTGGTAACTGACAGGAACTTCATACTTGTAGCATTTGAAAGTTATGTACAGGTGAACATCGTTGAACATAAATTCAAATGTAAATGAGGTCCTCATTTGCATAATTTATCAGAAAATGCGATTGAGCCTTATTTCTTAACATAGATCGTGTACGCCTGTTGTTTGGTGAAGGAGATGATCAACTAATATAATTCATGCAAATTAGGACCTTATTTGTATAATTAATGACAAACAGAATTAATACAGCTGTTGTAAAGGGTAGAATCATTTGGCGAAGGTATGGGGTCGTGGAACTCTAGTATAATATATATATTTTATATCACGTATTGTTGTTTAGCGTATACTCAACAGGTATCTATATCTAAAGAAATGTGTATGCTGTCTTTGTCATTGGTTAAAAAAACGTATTTTCTGTTCTATTGTTTTTATTGGAAGAAACATTTTTTATCCTTTCAGTGTCATGTCCACGGTCCATGCTGCAATCACCGGTGGTCTGGCTCTGTACATGTTTCTTTTCGTCTTCGTAAGCCCAGAAGATCTATGGTAGGTCATACCTATAAATGTCATCACTGTCAGTTCAAACTATAGAATTAGCCAATCGTAGGGTAGGATTTGTTCACGTGACCATCAGCGAGAGACCCGTGTCTACAGCCACGACTGATGTACAAGGTAGCAGAACACAGTTTTCGGTCTGTGGATATTTCTATAGTTGAGAACCACAAGGTGGAACCTACGGCTTTGAAGCGGAAAAATTACAATATTTTTAGGGTACAAGCCACAAAATATTTTCAAAAAAAATCCTGTCGGCGTATAGCTTCTCATGCCCATTGTGCAACTGCGTGGAGTCTACGTGCCCACATACAATCTTTTGGGATCCTTAAAGTGGTAAGTACCGCCTCCCAGTACGAAATCGTACGGAATCCAAAGGATTTGGGAACACACAGACACACCGTAGCACGTTAAGTGCATGCAGAACTCTCTCTACATTCGGGCTGCGGATTCGAGCCAGTAAGGGCGACGCGCGTACCCCGTAGAGCGAGTAGAGCGAGTAAGGAAACCGTACGTACGCAGCACGTGTAAGTACGGCCTGCATACGGTAACGTGGCAGTCGCACAGAGATTGTACGTTGTACGCACGTAACTCACCATCTGCGCAACGAACAATGCAGCCACGCAACCGCCTCACGGCCAAGCGTGGCGTGCAGACCACATACTTATAACTTTTGCAACCGTGCGAGTTACGTGAGTTGAGACGTTCCCTCTCTGCTCTTACCATTTCTTCCCCACGTTTTTTTTTAGAAAAACGTAACGGATGTGACCTCTCAAAAACGTGCGGACGAAAAACACATACTTGTGCCCTTAGCTTTAACCCTATTCAGACCGGGGGTGGGGGCTTTTGAGGCCCGCGCTAAATTCGATGTCCTATAACGCCAGAACGGCTTACGCTAGAGCCACCAAATTTAGTGAGTTTTCCTAAAATATTGTTGGCAACAATTCTACGAAGTTTGACAAATTTTCAATTTTTTCTTGTTGCCATGGCAACCGTTTGTTGACAGGCAGTTTTGCCAAAAATCACTATTTTTGGTTCTAACAATGTATTTTTCAAATTTATTTGCTATATTACTGTGATTTTGTTACATAAATAAAATCTTATATTATTCAGCATATCTTTCATAATGATATATGCATAAATTATGCTAATTTGATGACGTCATCAGCCCAAAATCCAAGATGGCGGACGGAATGGCCAGATCAAGAAAAACAAGCTAATTATCCCTTAAAATTTGCAACTACCTGGTATTTTTTCATCAAAAACCATCTAAATGAATGAATTTAGTCTATTTCCATTGCCCTTTGTGATTATTTGTGCAAAAAAAGTATTTTAAAAAATTCAAGGTGGTGGATATAATATGGCGGAGCCCAACTCGTATCTTAGATGTGCATGACGTCATTTTATGACGTCATATTGACGTCATTGATGTTGTTTTGGGCAAGGGAAGTGGTAATAAACTTTTTTTTTTTTTTTTTGGCCCTTGTTGTTAAATTTTTGCAGAATAATTTGAATTTTTTTGGGAATACCCTTTTTTTAGGGGTTTGGCCAAGGTATTAAAATTGGGGGGGTTTTAATTAGGTTTTTTTAGGTTAAGGTAAGGTCAAACGTCAAATAAACTTCAGATTTTTTTTGGATTTCTTTTCCTAAAAATTTGGGGGCCCTCGGGCCCGTTTTTTTAGGTTTTTGGGCTTTAAAAGGGGGGGGCTTAAAAAGCCCCCCCCCCCCCCCCCCCCCCGTCCAGGGATGACCAAAAAAGCCCGGTCTGAATAGGGTTAAGGTCTACTACGTAATATTTGAACAAAACAAAAAGTAGCTTTTCCTACTTTTTCTTTACATTGTTAGTTCAATCAACCCTATAGCATTGCATACCAATATTTACAGAGAGACGCTGTGACATTATTGCACCAAATAAGCATGTATAAAAATTGTGATATTCCAACAAACAGATGGGTTCAGGCCTGGTCACTGCCTGGCTGGTGTTCCTTATCAGCCTGGCTTCCCAGTGGGGGCTAGTTGACAGTTTCCTTTGACTACAGTAGATTAGTTTTCTCTACAAGGTTTCTTGCAGTTTTGAATGGAATATGACCTCAGCTTGTTGATACCCTACAAAATAGACTAATAACTTCATGATTATATGCTATTTTAGAATGATTAGATATGGGTGTTTCCAAAGAAGAAGATCTCCATTGTGTTCTTTATCTGCAGTCTGCCATGTGCTAACTGATTACCCCACCCCGGGGGACCTACTGGTGGCAAGCTGTTTTACAAACAGGAGGGTCTAACCAACTTGGTCTAACTAGGGAGGTCAACAGGTTACAGTGGGCCTAGAGCAGAATGTTTTGTAGGCTAACCTTTACGTTGCAAACGTAAAAAATGACACAAAAGTGTCAAAAACTGTCAAAAAGTGGTAGTAAATCTGAAATTTCTTAGTTCTAGAATATTTGAAATTTGAGCGCAAAAAACTACGTAGTAGACCTTTATGTACACGCGTCACAAAGTGTGTTATGTATGAAATTCATCTGAGCTAAATCAGGGTATAAAATCGCAAGCCCTTTGCGTTTGGGACCGCTCCGTGTTAACAGCGACACCTTAGCTTTGGCATGGTATAGCACCAGTCAGCGTTGCTCTAGGGAAGGTGATAGACGGTCATCGAAACGTTCTTAATTACAGGTTTGTGATAGCAGAAGCTGTACTGTTTTCGTTGGCATGTAAAGGAGCCGCCATTTTGTTTTGCAGTGTATGACGGGAAGGGTGGCGTTATTTTTGGATTTGACGGATTATACGGTGTTGTACTAAGTGATTTGATGGGATATAAATGTGATATTGTGGTCTTGTCGGAAACGGCAGGGCGGCAAGAGCCAGAAGCATAAAGAGTTAGTGTGTGGTATATATGAAGGGATTGGATGGGATGGGATGGTTAGGAAATGTGATCTTGTGGTCTTATTGTAATATATTCTGGTTCTAAACCTTGTTCTCCTCTGTTGCAATAACTTTATTTTTTTCATTCAGGTTTCAAACATCTACCTTACTTTGCGACAAGCAACGCGCTTGGGTTCCTGGTAGCTGGTAAGTGTGTTATTCTTTATTCATTCATTAAAATCAACCTTACAGAGATCAATTCTTAGCAGAAGCATCTCTGAATGCCGTTGATCTTTACAATGTGACTCACAGTAAATACTTACAACGACTAGACAACATGTACAGTTTGCATGACATACACAGCACATAGACAAATAAAACACTTAGGCACCAGTCATTGATTTGTTGTACAGTCTGATTGTATAGTGTAGGAATGAGTTGCGCAGTCTGGAGGTCCTTGCTTTTGGGACCGAGATACTACATGAGCTTCGAAGTGACCTTCCAGTGACCTCTGACCTGACGAAGTGTTAAGACGAATACTCCAGAAGGGGGCAATATTTTCCAAAGGATGATGTATCAATGACGTTCGCTTATAAAACAATACGCAATAAATAGACCCATGCAAACCCCAGCCATGTATTCCCTATACGTATAGACTCATTCAACATGAATATTTTCCGCATGTAAATGAGACCAATTTTTAATGAGAAATCAAAGACCACATAGAACGTCGAGTTTTCTTATTGCCCCTAAAATACGTTTTGTATCCTAACATTTCTCATGCGTTTTAAGCCCATTGTATTCAACCTAAGGCCAAGATTTGATTAAAAAGTACTTGCGAGGGGGTGTAGTAGAATACTGATCATGAGTGCTTGGTCATGCACGAGCGACTTATGTGTATTTTCTTACTGTCTATTGCAAAATATCATTTCCTTCTGGAGTCAAGGTCTCAATGAGAACTTTGCTGGAAACTTTGCTTGAATCTTGAAATATTTGAAATATCTATATAATTACATTATATATATACATGTTATAGTTCGATCTTTAGTCTATTTCATCATGTGGCAGTATCATTTAGTATTGTTTATTCAACATTTTCAATCACGATGGTCAAATTTGGCCCAAAAGTTTCCATTCGAACGCAGAGTATCGGGTTATGCTAACGTCACATTTGCACAAAGGGGTCCGGCCGGGTAGGTTAGGGGCTGAATCGTTGCACTTTCGGGCGGGACCCCGTGAGACCCCCGGCGGGTGCCGGGTTATTTTGGGGCTCGGGCGGGGCCCCGGTTGATTCTAAGTCGGACTTAAAATCAATCGGGCCCCGGGCAGGAACATACGCCGAATCAAAGCCGTCAACTAATCGTGAATACATCGCCAGGGTCCCCTACAGTACTCGCCCGGTACTCGCCCGGCACCCCGGCAGTACTCGACGGTACAGGCCCAACCTTCTTGTATTGCAAACTATTGCATCCGTTGTTTCATCCCGGAACACCGCCAGGGCAGCTGACGGGGTCCCTCGGTCATCAAACAGGACAATTTGGGCCATGGTCACATTTCCACATAGGGACCCTGGCGGGTAATTTACGGACTGTTTTTTGGCTCTTCCGGTCGGAGTCCTGCTGGTCTCCCAGCGGCTGCCGGGTTATTTTTGGCCTCGGGCGGGGCCCCGGTTGGTTTTAAGTTGGACTTAAAATGAACCGGGCTCCCGCGGGGAAATTATTAGGGAAATATCATCAGTAAAAAATTCACTTTCTACTCTTCTCAATGGAAGGTCCCACACGCATAAGGCGCACAAAGGACTTAAAGTCGCAAGAATGTTCTCGCATTTATAGCTTGCTCACCAGCGTATCGTAGACGCAAAACATGGTTCGGAGCCTAACCCAACATTTTCTTCTCTGGCACTGCCGTTGCGCTTATCTCTCCTCTTCCACTACCTATGTAGCAAGAACAAGGATGAAACGGGGACTAGCCGTCCCCACCCTCAGCCTGAGTTGAGCAAGCGGCATGTGCTCATCCTGTCGGTCGAAGTGCAGTGGCATTTTCCGCTTCTACTAATATTAGTACTACGTGGCACACATGCAAAAATCAAGGAAGACGAGCCAACCAATGCTTATATACGCCCCCCCCCCAAAAAAAAAACATGATGGTCGTGGTTCGCGAGGCGTACGACAGGGACTATACAGCTGTCCACAACGGGTGAATCGGCCGACCCACTGCCAGACCCCTACGGGGTACCCGTGGACATCCCCAGGGCAGCTCACGGTTGCCTGCCGAACATCGAGCGATAAAGGGTTAAAGCATACGACTATTGCACGAAAGCCACCGGAATGCCCACCGGAGCCCCCCGGGACCTCTAGCGGGACGCCTGAAGAAAAAATGATTTGTGACTATGTGAGCCGATGTCTACCCGGTTTCAGAGCCCGGCCGGGGCCTACATCGGTTAGACAACGCGCGGACCCCCTAGGTAATGTGACGTAGGCCTTACCAGGGCTCCCGCGCGGTCCCCGTGGAGGGCTGACGGTGACTTAAACATCTTCTACAAGATCGTGATAGTTAGAAATGAAACCCATCGCACGTGTCTCGTTAAGATCAGATGAAACGTGGCAGTGTGTATACGTTAAATCTTACGATGTACGTGTGCTGCACAGTTTTGTCTCAATGTTTTCTGAAATGTGCCTAGTTGTTGATTTAGAAAGGGTGTTTGGTGGACAAAAAAACAAATACCATCATATTCAGATTGGTCCTAAATTTGACTGAAAATCCAAATCTTTTATACCATTTATGTAATGATTGTATGATCAAACTTTCTGTCTTAGAGATTTTTGAACTTCTACTTAAAATTTTTGACACTCAAAAACTCGTAATTCAAAATTGCCTCCATATTTTAAAAATCCCTAAGACACAAATCTGGAGATATTAGTTGTCGAAAATTTTAGTCCTGAAACAGTTGATTTGCACGCGTTTTGTAAGCGATTTGAATACCATGTTTGGCCGTATGTCGAGTCGCACTGATAGGGACACAGGGTAATTGATACCGCCGTAAACAAGCTTAAGTGTTGTCACATGTTTCAATCTGAACGGCAGAAAAACTAAGCTGGCCAGATAATGGTTTATATTTGTGAAAATGTTTGTTTTCCTCTGGCACACGGCACCCGGGAAAGTACGGGCGTTTTCTGTGTGTTGATTGTAACATCACGACCTCCAATAGAACGCCCGTTCTGTTCGATCACGTCAGATCGAACATGATTCGTGTTCTGAAACCCCATATAGAAGTTTGGAAATTTTGGGGCCATATTTGACCAAGTGAACGTAAATTGTCACTTCACCTCAAAGTTGTAGATCGTCGCTGAGATGGCCGCCTTGATTCCCCTTCTATACCACCTTGTTTCATGATTCAGGATGTATGTTTCCTCAGTCTAAAATAATTAATAAGCAGTTATATTTCTTTTACATTATTCTTGTTGCTTGACTTGCAGACAGTCTACTGATGGCGATGTATGTTCCTATACGAGACTGGAAGTTAACACTGCATCACACAGTTGCTATCTGGGGCGCCCATAATGTCATGGTAAGTTACTATCTGGCATCTTTTTTTTGGGGGGGGGGGAGGTATAGTCTCAGTATTCTCTATAGATCTGTTTTGTGTGTGCTTCTGTAAACCATCCTCCTACGCAGGGACATCCAACAGCAAAACCGCCTGTCTGGATGTACCCTGCTCTTTCGGTCTTTCTATTTTGTATTTTATTTTGCCGTGTCCAACCTAACTTTTTGGCTGGCGTACTTCGAGAAAAATGACAAAATAGAAAGCCCGATAAAAACGACTAGAAAAAAGTTTAAATAGAGTATAAAATGAATGCACTAAGACTTCTTATCGTTTCCTAGGTTGCTGGTGCGGGATTGTATTTTGGCAACACTTGGTTTCTGATGGAAGTGTCAAACCCATTCGTGAATATGAGGTAAAGTATATACAAAAATCGGATTACAGAGACAGTGAAATGCTAAGAGCTAGAGTAACAAAACAGCAGAGACAGAGGCAGTAACCTATTTTCGACTGCATCTTAGACAAGTTCATGTTGTGATGTACTGTGGCTCCTGCTTATTATTTATCTATTTTCTCTGTGGCCTGTTCAAGTATTGTGACGCACTACTTTAAATCCGAACCGAACTACTATTGGTGGGGAAACGGGTCGTGGATGAAAACTGTGTATTGCGACCTTATAGAGAGCGGTGGGACTCAATGTCTGTAACGCATTTATAAAAACCCACTATGTCGCTTCATACTGAAGTCAAATATAAAATGTATCTTACAGTTACAGTGAAAAGAATTTGTTCTCTTTCCAATCCAGGTTGATCCTACACACTCTGGGCCACAAACGTTCCCTGCTCTACAAAGTAAACGGCGTGGCCATGCTGGTGGCATTCTTCGCTTTCCGTATCGCCACCATCCCCATCTACTTTGGACTAGTTCCGCACATGAGGACAGGGGAGTTCTTCAAAATGGAACTCGGCCCTATCATCAAATTCTTATTTATCAGTCCCATATTTTGTATGTTAAACATATTTTGGTTCACCAAGATATGTAAAGGGGCATACCGCGTCCTGTATTCCTCCGAAACGGGTAGTGAATTATTTTCGTCCATCAAGAACTAAGAGTTCCAAGACCTCACACCTTCGCCAAATGATGTTAACCTTTTTCGAGTGATATATTATGAATGTATGTTTTCACTGATTATCCAAATGGGGTCCTAATTTGCATAAATCATATCAGTTGATCATCTTCTGCACCAACATAAGTTATTCAAAGTTTATATATTTTCATAGTAAACGATGCCTGTGTAGCATTTTCTCATAGATTATATAAAAAGTCCAGATTTGGTTGATTTTGTCTTTTGACGTGGACCTTCACACCCAGATGTCGCAAGAATAAAATTCCTATTATTGAACACTGTGCAATCATGTAACATTGTGTTAAGTCTAAATCACCAACCTCGCAGACAGGCTTTACGCACTATCTATAGATGATTATTTATTCGTTATCAATATTCCACTTATTTGTCGTGAATGAATACATTGAAATTGTTTACATCTAGTCGACAATATAGAAACTGAAACGTTGTGTGTACAACCAAATGTATGTTTTTATTTGTCACAGAACGGTGCAAAGTATCAGAGTTAACGACTGGGATAGTGGATTGATCTACTACTTAGATTTCGTGGATAAATAGTTTG
>NC_049988.1:3256481-3258238 GCF_000003815.2 Branchiostoma floridae | reverse complement strand
TCCTTCCCCAGATTATGTTACTGTCTTATGCCACGGAGGAAATGTTGTATGTACAGTCAACTGTTATTTGTCACAGAACAGAGCAGAGTATCAGGGTTCACGGCTGGAGTCCTAAGCCAATCTGTCATTTATATTTCGTGAATAAAGACATTAAAACTATTTACATGTAGTAAACAATATAAAAACTGAAATGTTGTATGTAACACTAGTTCACCTTTATCCGTGGGGTAACCTATATCCGTTGTTGTTCATAACAGGGTATTTAGGGACATCAGGTCGACGGATGGTAGTTTCAAACTGCAATATCTAGAAAATATTGCAATTTGAAACTAATGTCCGTCGACGTGATATACCTATATACGCTGTTTTCAAAAGCAACGGATATAGGTTACACAACGAATAATGGTGCACTAGCGTTACAGCAAACTGTTATTTGTCACAGAACAGTGCAGAGTATCAGCTGAGGGTTCACGGCTGGAGTCCTAAACCAATCTGTCACTTACATTTCATGTATAAGGACATTAAAACTATTTACATATAGTAAACAATATAAAAACTTAAATGTTGTATGTACAGCAAACTATATATATGTTTACGTAGTAATCTGATTTTATAAGGATTCCAATTTTTAAGATTTGCTGGTGAGTGATACTGATCTACTTTATTTTATTGTAGTATCAACTGCAATTCAGCCTTTGGGCTGCGAATGTGATACATTTTTCTTGTTCTCAATAAACCATTACTAAAAACTGTTATTTGTCACAGAACGGTGCAAAGTATCAGAGTTCCCGGCTAGGGTCCTGAATTGATATGCAACTTACAATTCGTGAATAAATACATTGAAAATATTTACATCTAGGCCAACATATACTAGAATTTTTACAGTTGCCTTCCGGGGCTCCTAAGACAAGCACACTACATACTCATCATCATCACATTACATACTCAATAGATACATTATAGGAACATAAACAATCATTTCTCCAATGATCGATAACCAAATCTACTTATCCAACACGACAACGCTCCTGGGTGCAAGATTTATAACTTTAAATTTCATCATTATTTGTGATGAAATATGTGGTATTTCTGCCCAATTATAAACACTCAATCTGAATGAGATCTATGGGCTTGAAAGCTAGTATCCGCGACTAGAAGAAAGATAGTTACAGCGGTACTACCGGTGTATATATAGTAAGGGCTTTGCACTTGACTTGAATTTTGGGATACGCAATTGCTACATACACTGCACAATAAATTCAATATAGATAACCGACGTAGGATTTGCAGACTACGAATGTTGAACATTCAATCGAAATCTACAGAAACTGTCTTTCATTGCTGATTTCACCACATGTAATCGATTCTAAATACTCCCGCTACGATGACGACTTTTACTTGAAGACTCGTCAGTCTGTAACTTATCATTTGTTGACATTATGCAGAAAGTTTTGGACCTGTCTATTTGGCCTTTCTCGCGCTTTTTGATAACTTCGTCTTTGGAGTTGGCTATATGCATGTTTGGTTCTTGTGGACATGACATTTTATGTTTTAGCTTGGTTGCTTTCTTGAAAGGTCCAAGTTTTGATGTAGCCTCGTGCATAACGATGGGCTGTTCTATGGAACTACAGGGATTCGTATAAATGGCCATAGCGTCATTACTAGAATTGAGACTTCTATGTATTCTGCCATATTTACCCACCAAAACCATGTCTCGGACTCTACGCTTGGTTGGTGCGTTTGTTGTATAAGACGGA
>NC_049988.1:3254754-3256381 GCF_000003815.2 Branchiostoma floridae | reverse complement strand
TCCCCAATTTCCCAGTAATGATGCACCGATGCTGGTCTCGTGTTGTAGTAGCTATAATAGTTGTCAGGAATCTGCCAGTAAGTTCTGAAAGCCTCAATCGGTAAAGTGCCAGTATTTTGGTACTTGTAGTACTCGTCAGGTATTTCGCTGTATTGCTGCTCATCACCTGAATACGAAGCTTGTTGAGTGACCCTAGTACCAGTTGCTGCTGTACTATGGCTGACATTGAGAGTGACAACATGGCTACTAGCCCCACCGATCATCCACTGGTTTAGGGATGCAATACTGCGAGGAGACCCTACTGTAACATTGACAGCTTGGTCGCGCAGTGAAAAACTACAATATTTCATAACAAAACAAACTGGAATCAGTGTAACCAGAGCAACTAATGACACAGCTAACAGCGTGATGAGACCGACATGTAGGGATACTCCCTTTCCCGGCTGTACCGTCAAACTTCGAGCTGTATAAGGATATGTCTGATTATCGATCTCGGGTTTTCTTGTACCTGTTGTCGTCTCCATGTGTTCTATCTCCCTTTCCTCTACACAGGAGGTACGTATACCTTCAGGAGTGTCTGTCAGGGTTGTGGTAAAAACATGTTGGTATGTTTCCCCCCGTGAAGTTTTGAGCAAACACGTGACATTCATAGCTTCTTCATGGCCAAAGAAAGTTGTGACATTTCTACTGTAACCATCACTATAGTTATCATTACCGTGTTTACCAGCTGCGGCATCATGCAGAACTACTGCAACACCCTGGGAGTTAAAGTGCTTGTCCACGCAGATGGGAACGATTCGCAGATTAGCCATCCTCCGACCCAAAGCAAAGTTAACGCCACCTGCATCTTTCCACGCATTTTTGCACAAGTGTGTGATGTTTTCAACGTGTTTTTCTGATTTCATCTTCATGAATATTATCATAAATGGTAGGTCATATTTCATCTTGCTTTTGTTTCGTACATTCAGTGAAGTACATAGCCGTCTTGGTTCGACATTAGGCCGAGCTAGTTGTGTCAGGAAATCATGTTGTATTAGGACATGATATCGTTTCACTAGATAAGGTTGGGTGATACAGAAAAGGTCTTCATTGACTGTCACCGCAATGAGATGTTCGGTTTTGAAAAAGTGTCTATATTCGAGACTCCAGTGGGTCATCCAAGGGGAAGAATCTCCAAAGGGGGGCAATTTATCCCCGCCGAATTGAAGGGCTTGTAATTTGTGCAGCCCCTTTAAAGTTTCTGTAGGTAGATGCCACAATGGATTATTGCTTAAGTCTAGGTCTGTGAGCTGAGACAATGACTTAAATGCCTTTGAGTGGATGCTTTTGATGAAATTTGATTTCAAAGAAAGGTGACCGAGATAGTCAAGATTGTAAAACCAAGATGGCTCAATACTTCGCAATGAGTTACTGTCGAGTAATAAGATATTCAAGGCAGTGAGGGTTTCGAAGCAGTTTGAATCTATGCTACTTATGTTGTTATGTGAAAATGATAGACTATAGATAGATTTGGGGGACTTCAAACCAGTGAACCATATTTGCTTGACGTGAGTCAATTTGTTGAAGTCAAGGTTTAGGAAACGTAATTGGGGAACCACAGCCAGAGTGTACTCTTCTAAATCGGTGA
>NC_049988.1:3182244-3253843 GCF_000003815.2 Branchiostoma floridae | reverse complement strand
TGCACGTGCGCCTCAACAAATAGGCGTGATGACGCGGGTTACTAAACAATTCGAAATGTATTTTCTAACCTCATTTCTATCTTTGTCACGGACATTATCATACCTCAGAAACTCTGTTTTACTGGCATGCTGTAAAGCTTTGTATCAGAGATTATGGAAAACTCTACTTTTCATTGCCTTTCATGACTTGATGATAAATAGACTATGTGCAGGTAACTTTTCTCAAAGTTTCTCGAAGTAGAGACTGTAAGTTTTGATTTGACATAGCGAGCTTATATTCCATTTGCCACACATTGTCAGCTTGTCTAATTATCAACTCGCCTGTGGCAATACCTAAGATTGGAAAAATCTACTTTTACTTGCTTTTCTTACTTTATAATCAATACAATAGATGCTAAAAACTTATCATAAAACAAAGTGATTTAATTTGATGCACAACAATTTTGTTTTCCACTTGTCATTAACCCTATTCAGACCGGGGGGGGGGGGGGGCTTTTGAGGCCTGGGCTAACTTTGATGTCCTATAACGCCAGAACGGCTTACGCTAGACCCACCAAATTTGGGGAGTTTTCCTGAAATATTGTTGGCAACAATTTTAAAAAGTGGCAACCGTTTGTTGACAGGCAGTTTTGCCAGAAATCACTATTTTTGGTTCTAACAATGTATTTTTCACATTTATTTGCTATATTACTGCTATTTTGTTACATAAATAAAATGTTATATTATTTAGCATATCTTTCATAATTATATATGCATAAATTATGCTAATTTAATGACGTCATCAGCCCAAAATCCAAGATGGCGGACCGTATGTCCAGATCAAGAATAATAAGCTAATTATCCCTTAAAATTTGTAACCACCTGGTATTTTTTCATCAAAAACCATCTAAATGAATGAATCTAGTCTATTTCCATTGCCCTTTGTGGTTATTTGTTGCAAAAAAAGTTTCAAAAATTCAAGGTGGTCGATATAATATGGCGGAGCCCAACTCGTATCTTAGATGTGCATGACGTCATTTTATGACGTCATTTTGACGTCATTGATGTTGCTATTGGCAACGCAAGTCGCAATAAACATTATTATTCTGTTATCTGCACTTGTTGTTACATTTTTGTAGCATAACTTGAAGTTTTCTGAGAATACCCTTTTTTTCATGGGTCCGGCCAATAAAATCAAATTGATGACGTCATAATTACGTCATCTTACGTCAGCGTAACGTCAAACGTCAAATACTCGTCAGATATTATGTCGATATCATGTCCTGAAAATTTGATGGCCCTACGGCACGTCGTTTTAGAGTTATTAGACTTCAAAGTGGAGGGCCTCAAAAGCCCCCCCCCCCCCCCCCCCGTCCAGGGATGACCAAAAAAGCCCGGTCTGAATAGGGTTAAGTGTCAGAGTGAGGTTTATTCAACACCGAAAGAGATTGAATAAGCAGAATGACTTTACAGAAAAGCCAGTTCTGCACCGAGGACCATGTCCAATCAGCATTAACTCACCTGTAGCAATACCTGCATATTTTGCCCAACGTTTTTGTGCAGTGAAGTTATTTACAAATGCGTGTATCACTGTACTAAATTTGTCACATGTGGTGTCATCAACATGTTGACATTTGTCTTCCTGCACACTCACCTGCTGAATATCATGAACATTCATCAGCAGCTACTCATGTACACATACGTCCTCAGCGACCCTACCATAAAACGGCTGAAAACATAACCTTCGTGGCAAAGGTAACAACAATGGCTGACCTACACGTAGCCTGAGTGCCATCTGAATGCTACCGGGCCCGCCCAAGAAAAGGCAGCGAGTGCAAGGAGTCCCGATAGAGATCGGATGATACCCAGGGTAACCTACAAGTACACATGATGTGCTTTGACTTAATTCCAGAGCACTTTTGTTGCTAGGAATGAAAACGAAATGACGGAACACTGACATACCTTCCTCACAGACCAGGACTCTTAGTTTCCTCCGGCCTTATGGTGGTCCACCTCGTCTGGCGATTAACTACAGGAGAGATACCACAGTTAGACTTGTGAGAAGGAAAACACGTTGAAAAACACTGAAATAACGCTTCAGAAAACTGCTCACCCCAATGTCAATCTTGAAAATTCTTCTTTACGAGAGTCACATAGGTCATCTTTACAATGATTCAAAGAAAGCATGGCTTGACAAGCTCTAAGTCTGAGGAAAGCTCGCTCTATTCTTCATGTATACACCCAAGGGAACTAATAACAACTCACAATTGTCCTTACCACAACTAAACTGCTGGACTGAACAGATTTCGACCAAAATGGAAAAGCTTAGCACCTACTTGTTCCTGCAAAAACCAAAAGTCTCCAGATTGGGCCAAAATTCTTAAGAAAAAGGAGGATCTTTTAAGACTTCGCACTACAGTTTCATTGAAATGTGAGCCCTCTACTGCGCACCTCAACTCTGTCACGTCAGGTCTACATGTGCGAGGAAACCGATAGAAGATGAAATTCCATCCTGCGGTTTAATCTGATACCACCGCCCTGTTTATAATTTTTGTCCAGCTAATCTAAATGCATTGTCTGGGGTGGACTGTCTTTTCCTATTGAAGGAAGCTTTCAAGGTCGCATGTATATATTTTCAGCTTTATCATACAACTCTACGACCTACAGATAACTTATATAAAGTCGACAGAAAGATTATTTCACACCTTCTTACATTGAATATATAGCCTGTGCAGCACACAGATCAATATATTTTTTCATCTACTCTTTTTGTACCTGTGAGATACTGAAAATGTACTGTATTTGTTTTTCTTCGAAAATGTCAACCAAATGTATATCGTTATAATGAAGAATAAAAAATGCAGACAGAAAGATTTATTTCACACCTTCATACAACGAACATATAGCCTGTGCAGCACACAGTTACAGCTTTTTACTGCGCGCCTAAACTGTGACGTGTGCCCTACTTGTGCGAGAGAGACAGATTTTGAAGGGACAGTTGATGACATTCCATTGTACGGTTTAATCTGATGCCACCGCACTGTTTTCATCTTTTTCTGATTGATTTAAATGCATTGTCTGGGGTGATCTGCCTGTTTTTAAGGGACCTTTCGAAGTCTATAATGCATAAAGTAACACTAGCGTGGTCACCATGAGTGTAGCAGTAGATGTATATATTTTCAGCTATGTATTCAAAGTACGTACTTTAATCAACAACCCTACCACGTAAAGAAAATAAAGTTGACAAAATGTTCCTTTTCACACCTCGCAATGAATATATAGCCTGTGCAGCACACAGTTTAATGTCTTGTATATTTCTACTCTTTTTCGTACACTGTAACTGACCTATGATACTGTATAAAAGTAATATGTACTGTACCGTACTCTTTTTTCTTTAAAAATGCCATATGATTATAATTCAGAATTGAAAAATGCAACCGTACACCGTAATTTAAATGTGTTTACTTGTGGCTATTCCGATGTGCACGGTACTAGTGCGGCCGGTGGTGGTGGTATTGCTCAAATAAAAATAGTGAAATAAAAATTTTATAATAACAAACTATTGTGAGGTGATGGTTACACTAACGGTCTATAACTACATTTGGGGTTTGGGGGAGGCCCATATACTGGGCCAGTTGGCCGACTTGAAGATGTTCAGTGTTAGTGATGAGGTGATAGACTGTTCCACTAAGGTATTGTTCTGGGGAAATTGCCAGATTTGACATATGTCAGTTTTGTATGCAAGGGTGACAGACCAGTATCGGTGACCTCTAGTGATTTTTTGCATTTAGCCGTGGCTGTCATTATACGTACATACATTTCCACTTTGGTTAACTGTTTACATCGTGTGTTTACATTGAGGGCACTGGTAAAAGAGTATATCATTGTATAAAGAACACTCTGATATAAAATTGACTTCATTCTGAGGAGTCTGGTTGTATCTTACCACTTCAATTCGTAGGGGTTGATCACTGATTCGAAATCTAGCCATGGCTTGACGATGGTTGAAATTCTGAATATTTAGGCCTTTCCAAAGCGTGGATTACGTTAAAATGACTAAACCACGCTCCTAGCGACAGGTGTCGAGCCAAATACGTGCCCCGCCAAATCCATGTCTCGCGGGCTATTGCGCGTGCGCCGAGCATGCGTTCTGCTGTAAAAGGGCATCTTTCTTGTAGGTGGGAAAAGTTCTGACGTCATTCCTTATAAAGTTAGCATCCGTTTTAGCAACCGATTCCAAATTGATGTAAACCAACAAGTAAACTTTCTTAAGTCCCTCAATTAAAAAAATAGTCTTGATCTTTAACATGAGCACTAAGATGATGGAAGTGTTCAAAATATTATGTTAAATAGTGCATGAATTAAACCGCTGACTTAATTTGCTGTAAAGGAAAAATTTACACCCTCCATGCACATCCTCGCAATCAGTATTGATGATATGATTCCATTGTTTTCCAGGATTATACTTAGATAAAAGTAACACGTGGTCTCTTTTTGTTTTGGTTTTACAATCAATGCCTTGTACACAAATCGTCCACAGTCCCTTCTCTGACGGAATAAATATTCAGCTAGTAGACTTATTAGATTCGGAAGGACCGAATCCATCCAATCACGTACGATTAACGCCGCATTGACGTAATTCGGGAATTTCCTCTCCATGGCAACCACATCAAAATACCATCTAGCCTTGAGACGTAATGATCTCCGTCAGTTCTGGGCGTTATAGAGCGTTATTGGAGAGAGGAAGTCTGCAGGGGAAGCGGTGATACAGAAAATCCTTCCTCAGCAGAGAAAACACATGGCCGAAAAAGCCAACATGGAAGTTCGGAAAGGGATCGGGAATTTGGAAGCTGAAGACGGAGAAACCACCAGAATTCCGGCGGTAAAAGTGAAGAAGAAACCGCCATTACTACAGAAGGAGAGTGTGGGGAGTACAAGGCGGGTACAGGTACAGGCGGGTCCGTCCTGTGGAGACGACGAGTTGGACAGACTTTATGACACTAGGAAGACAGCAGGTACGGTGACGTTTTATGAACGCTGTAAAATATATAATTCATTGTTGCTCAACCCATTTATCGTTTCCAATACACGGGGATTTGTAGGCCCTTTGTTGAATTATGTATCCCGTCGCTAATTTAGTTGTTTATTCAACAGTCGGCGGACATTACTCCGTAGAACCTGGTTAAAGCACAGAATACAGGATAGATGATGGAGTTTTGTAAGAATATGCGTATGAAAATATGAATATAGGTACATGTCATTTTCAACTAATGGGTTTGACGTCGAGTCCATGTAAAAAAAAAGGCACGCCTTTTCACTCTTTTCTTCAAAATTTCCCTTTAATTTTTTGGTTAATGGTAGCAGTTCTAGTTTGAGTCAGTGTTTGATCTCTGATAGCTGATAGTTAAGTTTGCACAAGTTTCGAATTCCGGTTCCTAGTGTATCTGCGTTAATTTCCAGTTACCTACGCTTTAGATCTATCTCACTGCAGAGACATACTACTAGACTAATAATGTGACGCCATTGCGTCTCACAAACAGGCTGAAATTTCGCACATTTTCCGACCACAAACGATGATTCCCGATTCGCAACGACGTAACATATCGCCGAACTTGCCGGAAAATCCCGAAAGCAAGCCGTCGCGGTGATTTGTCGGAACTTTTTTTGCCCGTCGCTATTACAGTTGTTTATGCAACAGCCGGCGGACATTACCCCATAGATTCCGATTAAAATACAGAATACAGATGATGCAGTTTTGTAAGAATATGCGTATGAAAATATGAATACAGGTACATGTAATTTTCAACTTATAGGGTTGACGTCGACTCCATGTACAACAAAATAACAAGACAAAAAGACGAGCCTTTTCACATTTTTTAAAAAATTTCCCTTACATATATGCTGTCTGCCATTTTGTTCGTGTTCCGACCACAAACGATGATTCCCGATTCGCAACGTCGTAACATCTCGCCGAATTTGCCGGAAAATACCGACAGCAAGCCGTCGTGTTGTTGTAACGAATTGGCTAACATGATGTCATGTATCACATATATTTGGAAATTATTCGTGAAATCTGTGTGTAGTATGCGGAGAATTCTGTGCCTATTAAGTATTATGTGCCCGGACACAAGGACTTATAAAATTTTTTTTATGTGGCCCAGTGCAATTTCTTTTTGGTTAGACCATGTTTATAAACATGTACATGCATCAATTTTAGCAAACGTGTAAATAATATAGGTTTGGGCAATACGTCTTGCAGCACAACCGAAACGAGAGTTCGGAGACCTCATACCCAATGAAATGTTTGGAGCCTTCATAGCTTCATCTTGCCGAATTGATTATGCAACTTACAATGTAATTAAAATAATCTATTTCATTCATAATGGCTTTCGTAACCATAAATACATATACATTTTGTATTGTATTGGAGACGTCTTCTCGTTTGTATAAATCCTATCATAGATTATGCAAATACCTTCCACATTTACATAATCTATGCATCGTAGTGACCGCATACGACAAATTTCCACATGTCGTAAGTACTAGAAGGGAATCCCCGCCATTTCCCACTATGAAATTATGGCACTTTCACCCTGATTATACGGATTAGTTTCTTATTTGCATGATAAATATTTGGTAATAATGTTTCACGTTTATAAATTTTTCACATGATTCATTTGTCAACGTATTAGTAGCCCTGTACTACCTTCCTCGGCATAGTGTCTGAATCTATTTCCCATTGTTATATATATAGCGTGTGTAAGGAAAGCAGCCTCTAAGTGTGACGGAGTTTGTAAACAACCACCCCCCTCCCCCATTCCCCTGGTCGTTAGCAGTCACCTTTTGGACCGTCTTTTTTTACCACTCCAGTGCCAGCAGCGCCACTTAGCAGTGGAAGGCGGAACTGTCAAGGGAGGTTGTAAACTGACTGCAGAATCGTTGGCAGATAAACAATTTGGTCCTGCTACAAAGGAATCTTTAACACATAGAACAAATGTTGTGATTGTGTACATGTACCCAATTTTCATTTTCTTCTTTATTTCCATACAGTATCTGCACCTGCTGCAGTTCGACCGAGGGAGCCACCCCCTCAGCCGGCCGATGTGCCCTGCCGCCCGCCGGACTCGCTCTACGTCAGGCAGATGGGACAGAGGTTCTGGTCTACCAAGCGGATCCTCGACTGGCAGAGACAGGCGCTGCGTGCAAGGGAAGACCCAGAATCAGTTTTGAAGCCTGTAATAGAATATGGTGAGGAGTGTAAATTGCAGAACGCTGAAAACAGAGAGAATGATGGAAAAGTTGGACATTACGAGAACGATGGAGAACACAAATATTTCCAGTACGATAAAAATCACGGACATTATGAGAACGATGAAGAACACAAATATTTCCAGTACGATAAAAATCACGGACATTACGAGAACGATGGAGAACACAAATATTTCCAGTACGTTAAAAATCACGGACATTACGAGAATGATGAAGAACACAAATATTTCCAGTACGATAAAAATCATGGACATTATGAGAACGATGAAGAACACACTGCCAGGCATCACGGGAACAATGAAGAACACACTTCCAGGCATTACGAGAACAATGAAGAACACACTGCCAGGCATTACGAAAACAATGAAGAACACACTGCCAGACATTACGAAAACAATGAAGAACACACTGCCAGGCATTACGAGAACGATGAAGAACGCACTGACAGGCATTACGAGAACGATGAAGAACACACTGACAGGCATTACGAGAACGATGAAGAACACACTGTCAGGCATCACGACAATGATAGACATTACGAGAACGATGAGGAACATTCGAACTTATCCATGCAAGTTTATGCCGATTTAGACCCAGATTTTCTGGCAGTACAAGACGCGATCCAAAATGCCTCAGCTCAGCCATTCTATGAAATGGACATTTTCCCAGCTGATAAAGAACAAGAACAGCCATTTTACAAGATGGACGTCACCGCTGCCAAAGAGAGAGACAAACAAGAACAGCCCTTTTACGAGATGGACGCCGCCTCAGCTGATGACAAAAACGAACAACAGCCTTTCTACAAAATGGACGATAACCAGCTGGGACCGCCAACACCAGATAACGTGTATGCAGATTTGGATGCTGAGTTTGTAGCAGCGCAAGATGCGGTGTGCATGAGACACCGAGTCAGGGATGGCAGCAGGGGTGAGTAATGTACCTTTAATGTCTATCAAACAAAGCGCCTTTTAGTGATCATGTGAACGTTTCCTTTTTTTTTTTCTTTCTTACTTTGTAACGTTACCGAAGTAAAAAGACCTTGCTTATTCTGGAATGCTAAAGGTAGATTTTTGTACAGAGGAGGGGTGTGGTGTTTGTCTTTGACCTTGTTTTAGAAATTGGTATCATCCCTTTCCTTCCGTGTTTCATATCCCAAACCGGAGCCAGGTACCCATTTACACCTGAGTGTAGTAATAAAGTGTATTTGACACGGACAGATTTTGCACAGTAGCCTGGAATCAAAACCCCAATGACGTACATTTTGACCCAGTCTCAGCTAACTTTAAGAAATAGCTATATTTTGTCAACATGTCTATTGATTCATTGATTCGTTAAGCAAAAATATATTCAGATATTGTTAGATAACGACTTTTAAGCCAATTTTCAAATCATAGTGTTTCTGATAATTTTCATTGGTGTGGAAAGCGGAAATAGATGGATACGAGGATGAAATGCACAATTTTTTTGTCTATTATAGCATCTCGTTTGTTTTTCCACAGAAGGTGCTGAAGATGACGCCCCGATATGGAGTCAGAACTGCCGTGAGTTCTGCAGGTCCCGTCCAGGGTGCGTGTTGGCTGTCTGTGTTGGTGTCATCATTGCCGTGACTGCTGCAACAGTGGTGGCCGTCATCTTCAACCAACACAGCAGACTGGGATTCCATCCCAACGAAAACATAACGGTACGTTCTCTAATCCACTTAACTTTATTTCAGGCTATAGATCACACTAATTTAAAATTACTTTTGATATATTGTTGTTGGATGACAGTTACTTGTATGGTACCTGTATATATCTTTATATTCTTGACATATAAATGTTTTGAATGGCCGAAAATGATAGGAATTGTACAGAGAATATGTTTCGCTATGGTACATGTTTTAAATCTGACTTTTATTTAAAAAAAGTAGGTACAGGTGGTCCCATAGTCTTTTTTGAGGCTTTGGGGTTGTTATCCTTGTTGTTAATTGTGTCTAGGCCATGTCTGTGCATGGTATTGGAACCCCCGCTCTTAACGTCCCAAACCGAAGTCAGGTTTCCATTTTACACCTGCGTGGAATAAGAGAGGTCATGTGCATTGCTGTTAAATTGTGATGGTAATAATTTCTACGCTAATGTGAATAGCTGACTTACAACAGGTTTCTTATACTATCTTATACTAGCTGGACCAGACAACATTTCCAACCACCTCCACAACATCGTCTGTACACCTGCCTGTGACGTCACCAGCTACGTCACTGACAACAGGTGATTATAATTGACCGTCATCTTGAAGCCACACCCACGTGACCGAATCTCTCTCTCTTATTGGACAAATAGCTAAATTTGATTGACACTTAAGATTGGTCTATTCCAATGGCCCCGTCAGAGCTTACTCTGTATATGACCCTTCTATTTGGTTAGGAAAATGTTCTGATAGACAACAGCCGTGATTTTGTACAAGACAAACTAGTTTCATTAGGTTGGTAAATCACTGGGTAGAAATTTTCTTCATGCAAACCAAATACTAGTAACGTGAACGTTTCGGTAGCCTTTCTTCTAATTTCAAGCTGACATGTTCTACTTTGATAAGGGGGATACCGACTTAGTCACGTTTGATACCAGACTTAACTAACTGCAGCGCCACCTACCAGTAAGATTCATAATTAGAACCGATCATTTTTTTCCTGAAGACGGTAGCAAAAAGGCGACTAGGCTGTCGACAGGTGATTTCAATTTTTTAGCTATGAAAGAAAGATACATAAAAACTACTAGTTTATCACCCTTTTGCAGATTGGTGGACTGGGTGGACACTCTACATCAGAGAGTATTTCCAGCAGGACAGTGATGCCGCCATGGGTTTGGAAGAGCGCTATCCTGACAATGAGGTTGTGATGGCCCTGCTGGAAGACCGGTTCTTCTGGCCCTGTGTGTGTCGGTACTGGGAATATAACAAAGCGCTCCCGCACACCTTGCAAGGTGCTGTAACCTCCTGCATTATGTACGGAACTTCAAGTGAGTACATGGAGACACACCACTTCTCAATAGGGGCTGCACGAGCAACCTCCATGGAGGAGCTCCACAGAGCTGACCTCCATGGAGGTTGCTCGTGCAGCCCTCCAGCTCCACCGAGCGAGCTCTATGCGCTATGAATACAAACACTTGGTTCTCGTCACCTTCATGGAATTTTTAGTATTACATGGAGGAGCTTCTCTCGTAGAGGACAAACAACCGGACTGAACTAGCAGCTGTACGCAAAACATGGTACACGGGCTATGAATGTAAACATTTGGTTCACGTCACCCAAAACAAATTGGTCTTAGCGCTCTATACGGTAACAGAGGGCTGTTTGAGAGGCGCTCTACGGGCTATGAATGTATACACTTGGTTCACGTCAACATCAACAAATCGGTGTTTAGGGCTCCATACAGAGATACTGTAAACAACAAACACACGAAGCCGATAGCTGTTTGAGCAGCTCCACGGGCTATATGAATGTAAACACTTGGTTCACGTCACCATCAACAAATCGGTGTTTAGGGCTCCATACAGAAATACTGTAAACAACAAACACACGGAGCCGATAGCTGTTAGAACAGCTCCACGGGCTATATGAATGTAAACACTTGGTTCACGTCACCATCAACAAATCGGTGTTTAGCGCTCTATACAGAGATATTGTAAACAACAAACACACAGAGCCGATAGCTGTTTGAGCAGCTCCACGGGCTATATGAATGTGTACACTAGGTTCACGTCACCATCAACAAATCGGTGTTTAGCGCTCTATACAGAGATATTGTAAACAACAAACACACAGAGCCAATAGCTGTTTGAGCAGCTCCACGGGCTATATGAATGTAAACACTTGGTTCACGTCACCATCAACAAATCGGTGTTTAGGGCTCCATACAGAAATACTGTAAACAACAAACACACGGAGCCGATAGCTGTTTGAACAGCTCCACGGGCTATATGAATGTAAACACTTGGTTCACGTCACCATCAACAAGTCGGTGTTTAGGGCTCCAATGCCGCCGCTCCATACAGAGATAATGTAAACAACAAACACACAGAGCCGATAGCTGTTTGAGCAGCTCCACGGGCTATATGAATGTAAACACTTGGTTCACATTACTATCAACAAATCGGTGTTTAGGGCTCTATACTGAGATATTGTAAACAACAAACACACAGAGCCAATAGCTGTTTGAGCAGCTCCACGGGCTATATGAATGTAAACACTTGGTTCACGTCACCATCAACAAATCGGTGTTTAGGGCTCCATACAGAAATACTGTAAACAACAAACACACGGAGCCGATAGCTGTCTGAACAGCTCCACGGGCTATATGAATGTAAACACTTGGTTCACGTCACCATCAACAAATCCGTGTTTAGCGCTCTATACAGAGATATTGTAAACAACAAACACACAGAGCCGATAGCTGTTTGAGCAGCTCCACGGGCTATATGAATGTAAACACTTGGTTCACGTCACCATCAACAAGTCGGTGTTTAGGGCTCCATACAGAGATATTGTAAACAAGAAACACACAGAGCCGATAGCTGTTTGAGCAGCTCCACAGGCTATATGAATGTAAACACTTGGTTCACAGCACCATCAACAAATCGGTGTTTAGGGCTCTATACTGAGATATTGTAAACAACAAACACACAGAGCCGATAGCTGTTTGAGCAGCTCCACGGGCTATATGAATGTAAACACTTGGTTCACGTCACCATCAACAAATCGGTGTTTAGGGCTCCATACAGAGATATTGTAAACAACAAACACACAGAGCCGATAGCTGACCAAGCAGCTCCATGGGCTATGAATGTAAACATTTGGTTCACCTCACCCAAAACAAATCGGTCAGAGGTCTGTCCAAGCAGCGCTCTACGGGCTTTGATTGTAAACATTCGGTTCACGTCACCCAAAACAAATCCGTCAGAGGTCTGTCCAAGCATCCAAGCAACCGTTTACGGGCTTTGAATGTAAACATTTGGTTCACGTCACCCAAAACAAATCGGTTAGAGGTCTGTCCAAGCAGCGCTCTACGGGCTATGAATGTATTAAAACATTTGGTTCACGTCACCCAAAACAAATCGGTCAGAGGTCTGTCCAAGCAGCACTCCACGGGCTATGAATGTAAACATTTGGTTCACGTCACCCAAAACAAACCGGTCTGTACAACAAACATACACAGATCGGAGATCTGAGCCAGCACCTCTACGCACTATGAATATAAACCATGCGGACAAAACAAAACTCCTTATCTCATATACCTTTAATTGAACCAAGAAACTGAATATTTTTTCTTCATGCGGATTTTGGGTTACAGAATAGTGAGTTGGGAAAAGTAGTCGGAATTTACCGGCTCGCTCCCTTCACATGGGGACCCAACCTCTTCTTTGAAAATAGATGTGACTTGTTTGTTTGTCATTGTAAAGAATGCGGAAGCTTCGCACCTTCGTGCTAATAGCTGTTATTGGTTTACTTCAGCCTTGTAACAAGTTTGTGGAAATCTGTTGGTCCACTACCAAAACAAAAGAAACATTTGGTTTCATAAACGATATATTGCGACCTGTTATGAGGAGATTTCCAAACCAGGGTGCCTGTTTTTATAAGAATATAACGGCTTTCATAAGAGTTTTATGGAATATGTATGAATTTATATATATATGTATTTCATACGATTCATTATAAAAAAACACGGATTTGAACTCAAATGAGTTGCGAAATGCACAAGATATATTTACTATTACTAGAGATCGTATGAATTCCGTGATCTTAATCTCAAAGAAAGTTCTTGTTGTCCAAGAAGAACTCAAAACAACCCATTTATTGAATGAAGCGAGCGGTGAAATGTTTGTCCCTCTCGCAAGGAAAGCTGAAAGTTCGCACCTCCTTGCTAATCCGACATCGCCCCAAAGCGCGCCCTTACCACGCCAGAACACTCGCCGGAAGCAGCTGGCTGACTGGCCAGTAACTTTTCAAGCAGACGTTGGTAGAGTAAAGTGTGACTTTTTTCTTGAAGGTCTGACTTTTCCCCGCTGGTCTTACCGGCATATGAGAAGGTTACAATATCGAAGACTCTACCAAGCTGTACATGCCTGCTTGGAGAGTGGGTCCTGTAGTCCGGTAGAGTAATACTGTCAAAGTATAGTTTGCAAAAACTATCTTTGAGTTTGACTACTAGTACTAGTATTGATTCAAGATTGATCTCAAAGATTTTAACATCGAAGTTTGTAAGCTCCTTACAATTCAGGCAAAGGGCACCTTTTGCGCTTCTTGGCCTGAGTTTCGTAGCCTCTACCAGGCTTCGTGGTTTGGTGGTCTAATTGTAGAAATTGGTCAAATAGAGTAAATACTACGCTAGGGGAGTCAGCCGGCCGATTAGGGACATTCTCCAAACCACAAAATGGACCTTCTCGGCCGGCTGACTCCCCTAGCGTACGGTGACTGTATTTGTCCAATTTCGACAATTAGACCATCAAATCACGAAGCCTGGTAGAGGCTATGAGTTTCGTACTTATTAATCTTATGCCATTTTAGGATCTGCTTGGAGCAACTTCCTTGCTTGGAGATTAAAGTAACTCACGAATCTGACTTAATTCATGAGTTTTACGGAATCCATACGATCATTAGAGCTTGTATGAATTCCGCAAATATTTCCTGAATACACCGCTGTAACCACAGGCATGGCGCGCTCACCTTCAAGAAATCATATTTCACAGAAAATTATAAAAGTACAACTGATCAAAAATACATCACATACCTACTGATGTCTCAGTCGAAGCTATCATGCTCAATTTTTAGTATATGAATATAGTGGTTTCAAAGTCATCTGACAATAACCTTTTCTCTTTATCAGTAATTTTAGCTACGTTTCATTTCAAGCATGTTAACATTAGAGTATTAACTTTCAGGTACTAGTGCAAGAGGTACTCTCCAAGCAGAGGTTAGGCTCCGGCTGTTTTTTTAGTCGTTTTTATCGTCTATTTTATCGTCTAAGTACATCAGCCAGTTAGGTTTGCACCGATTTCCAACTGTATGAATGAAAACGAGATAACGCTCACAAACGGTATGCCAAACAAAGTGTAGACTACCCGAGTAACTTTTACTGGATAACTCCATTCTGTCAAAGGGGGGAGCCAACGTGACGAACACGCACAAACAACACGTAATTGTTGTTTTTCACTTTTATTTCTACGTATACTGAAAATGAAGAGACTGCGGAGAAAAATAGATTAGGAAAATAGATAAAGCAAAGATATTATCGTAACATGGACATCTGCAAGGTAAAGATATCTGTATAAAACCCCCGCAGATACATCTAAGTGGAATGACCGAAACAGGCAAATACACGCTTGGATGGGGTGTTCATCTGAAAGATCCCTGGTATATAACACTATGCAAGAAGTAAACTCCAACATAATGCCCGTCGTTGCAAACCTCGTACCAAGGAAGTTTGCTCACCTCCTTGCTCGTAAACACCAATGGTTGGATACTAGTATTAAAACCTTTAAAATTAGATAGTTTGTGCAAATTGTACTTTGACTTTATCACTATACCGGGCTACATGTATATGACCTTCTCTCCAAGCAGAGGTTGGTCGTGACTTTTTCCTTTCATAATGTTATTTCGACCGGCCTTCAAAAAAAATTGATATGAAAGGAAATGGTCACGATTTTTCCCACAAGCCTCTGCTTGAAGAGTACGTCATAGGACAGTCAGCCAGCTGCTGGCGTCAGTGTTCTGGCGTGGAAAGGGCGCGCTTTGGGACGATTTCGGATTAGCACGGAGGTGCGAACTTTCAGCTTTCTTTGCAAGAGCTGACATATTAACAATGCACCGCTTGCTTCACTCAATAAACGGGTTGTTTTGATTTCTAAATTTATCACCATCACGATTGTTCTTTCAATTTTTGTATCCAACCACACAAAGAAATGAACAATTATTACAAGTGTTTGTGTGCATTTATGTGCGTGTGTGTTTGGGGGGGCGGGGGCGTGCGCTCTGCTGCCCATTATGACAAAACAACAACATGTGGTTTCATAAAACAAATATTTAGACCTGTTGCAAACCTCTTACCAAGGACGTTTTACCTCATTGCCCGTATCCAGCACGGATGGGTGGACAGGCTACTCTCTCTTGGCAGGCAGTTAAATTCTTCTAAAAACAGGCACCCCTGGTATTGCAGATCTCCGCAATAGGTCTAATTATTTGTTTCATAACACCCTTTTTTTCTAGTAGGCCAACAGATTTTCCCAAACACCGCTAAATCAACCATTCTGGACGATTAGCATGAAGGTGCGAAGTTTTCGCATTCTTGGCAATGGCAAACAAACAAGTATCTATTCTTAAATGAGGGGGGGGGGGGGGGCGAGCCGATAAATTTCTACTACTTTTGCCAACCCATTAATAATTCCGCGACCCAACATCGACTTGAAGAATAAAAAAAATCCCGTGCAGCGCTGCTTGGACAGACCTCTGACCGATTTGTTTTGGGTGACGTGAACCAAATGTTTACATTCAAAGCCCGTAGTGGGCTGCTTGGACAGACCTCTGACCGATTTGTTTTGGGTGACGTGAAACAAGTGTTCATTCATAGCCCATGGAGCTGCTTGGTCAGCTATCGGCTCTGTGTGTTTGTTGTTTAAAATATCTCTGTATGGAGCCCTAAACACCGATTTGTTGATGGTGACGTGAACCAAGTGTTTACATTCATCTAGCCCGTGGAGCTGCTCAAACAGCTATCGGCTCCGTGTGTTTGTTGTTTACAGTATCTCTGTATGGAGCCCTAAACACCGCTTTGTTAATGGTGACGTGAACCAAGTGTTTACATTCATATAGCCCGTGGAGCTGCTCAAACAGCTATTGGCTCTGTGTGTTTGTTGTTTACAATATCTCTGTATAGAGCGCTAAACACGGATTTGTTGATGGTGACGTGAACCAAGTGTTTACATTCATATAGCCCGTGGAGCTGCTCAAACAGCTATCGGCTCCGTGTGTTTGTTGTTTACAATATCTCTGTATGGAGCCCTAAACACCGATTTGTTGATGGTGACGTGAACCAAGTGTTAACATTCATATAGCCCGTGGAGCTGCTCAAACAGCTATTGGCTCTGTGTGTTTGTTGTTTACAATATCTCTGTATAGAGCGCTAAACACCGATTTGTTGATGGTGACGTGAACCTAGTGTTTACATTCATATAGCCCGTGGAGCTGTTCAAACAGCTATCGGCTCTGTGTGTTTGTTGTTTACAATATCTCTGTATGGAGCCCTAAACACCGATTTGTTAATGGTGACGTGAACCAAGTGTTTACATTCATCTAGCCCGTGGAGCTGCTCAAACAGCTATCGGCTCTGTGTGTTTCTTGTTTACAATATCTCTGTATGGAGCCCTAAACACCGATTTGTTGATGGTGACGTGAACCAAGTGTTTACATTCATCTAGCCCGTGGAGCTGCTCAAACAGCTATCGGCTTCGTGTGTTTGTTGTTTACAGTATCTCTGTATGGAGCCCTAAACACGGATTTGTTGATGGTGACGTGAACCAAGTGTACACATTCATAACCCGTAGAGCGCCTCTCAAACAGCCCTCTGTTACCGTATAGAGCGCTAAGACCAATTTGTTTTGGGTGACGTGAACCAAATGTTTACATTCATAGCCCGTGTACCATGTTTTGCGTACAGCTGCTAGTTCAGTCCGGTTGTTTGTCCTCTACGAGAGAAGCTCCTCCATGTAATACTAAAAATTCCATGAAGGTGACGAGAACCAAGTGTTTGTATTCATAGCGCATAGAGCTCGCTCGGTGGAGCTGGAGGGCTGCACGAGCAACCTCCATGGAGGTCAGCTCTGTGGAGCTCCTCCATGGAGGTTGCTCGTGCAGCCCCTTCTCCCACTTCTCCACATACTCAGAGGTCTTCTCGTCTATGCTGGACGCATTGGAGGGACTGCCAAACGTAACAAAGCCCCTTCAAAATAACGGACATATGCCAGTTCTATCTTTATCTGGACGTGCTCTTTCTGACAAAGATGTTGAGGCTCTGATCAACCTTTTCCCATACCTGAGAGGAATGCATGCGATTATACTGTCACGCTGCGGACTTACTGCAAATGCAGCAGCGTCAGTGGCTGGACACCTCCACCTGATGCATGAACTGAAAAGTTTGACCCTTGCTAATAACAATATTGGAGATGACGGAGTGGAGGCGATATCAGAGACATTTCCTCACCTGAAAGAACTCAAAACTTTAAATGCCATAGAAAACTCGATCACAAACGTGGGAGGAAGAGCCCTGGCCAAAAGACTGGTTCACTTGCAGAAGCTACAGAATCTCTACTTGGCGAGAAATGAGCTGGCGCTGAGTCTTTCCCATCTGGCAAAGGCGTTTGTCAACATGACACGACTGCAAACTGTCCGCTTGTGGCCCATCACGTGTAGGGTGGCCTCCTTCCACGAGGCAGCGCTACAGGTACATCACGCTGCCTACACGCTTGAAGGCCAAGTGCGAAGCATTCGGAACGTTTTGCTGTATGATGCTTCCACTGAAAGTAGAGTTGGTCCCCTGGCCATCACATTGCGACTAAAACAAGAACTATCGTCAGGGATTTACATATCAAACAAACAGGTGAAGATATCTTTACAAATCAAGCTATTGGAAGAGTAATCAAATGTAAGAGTGCCGACCTACAATGATGTGAAAAAGAGCATTTCATCAGATGATAACATCTGACGCAGCTGTATATAGAGAGCAATAATTTTGTGTCAATATTTTTATGTTGTACTTATTTGTTCTGTTATCATTATGGGCATGTTGGTACATGCAACAAAGAATAAAGAATTTATGACAACTACATTGTCACTGAGGATGACTGACATACAAGACAATCCAGCACAGGAGACCAAAACTCTCCTTGGTGCTAACCCTTAATAACACACATGTAAACGCTCCTGTGGTTATTGTTGGATACCATGTGCACCTATATAAACACATCAGTCCTTTTTGTTAAACACAATCTACGTACAGTTAAACATGTCTGTCCTTCTCATTGAACGCCATCCACATAAAGGTAAAGAGACCTGTCCTTGGTACTGAACACCTTCCATACACATTTAAGAACACTCGTAATTGGAGCTGAACACGATCTACATGCAGGTGAACACATCTGTCCCTGGTGATAAACACCATCCATAAACAGGTAAACAAGCCTGTCCCTGGTGCTTAACACCCACACTTGTAAACACATCCGTCCCTGGTGCTGAACACAATTCACACACAGGTTAACACTCCTGTCCCTGGTGCTGAACACCATTCACACACAGGTTAACACCCCTGTCCCTGGTGCTGAACACCATCCACATACAGGTGAACACATCTGCCTATGGTGCTGAACACCATTCACACACAGGTTAACACTCCTGTCCCCGGTGCTGAACATCTTCCACATACAAGTTAACACACCTGTTCCTGGTACTGAACATCATCTATACACAGGGAAACACATCTGTCCTTGGTGCTGAACACCAACCACACTTAGGTAAACACACCTGTCCCTGGTGATGAACAGTACGCCCATCCACACACAGGTTAGATACCTGTCCCTAGTGCTGAAAGTCATCCTCAGGCAGGTAAAAACATTTTTTTTCATTCACACCGTTTTAATGAATGGCTTTCAAATCAATATTTTCTTGAATCAGTATTGTTCCTTACAATTTGTACATATAGAACAGAAATTAGCAGCAGGCATTTTAATATTAAACAATCAGATAAAGATATCTTTATAATTCAAGCTGCTGGAAGAGAAATTTAAAATTTAAATGTTATGTTGTAGACCTTTATTGAAAAGACAGTGGGCTGTATCTAACATTTAAATTTTTATGATATTAGACTGCTAATGACATTTATATTATTACAAGTGCTGAACACCATCCTCATACAGGCAAACGCCTGTCCATAGTACTGAACACCATCAAATCACAGTTTAACACAGCATTTTAATATTTAACTCCTTCTGCCAAGTGCCATTATCCAAGTCATATCCACAGAACAATAAAATAAAACTTAAGTCGAAATTCAACCAGTTGCTAAAAGGATATGTCTTCAAATGGGACTTGTAAACCAAAAGCGAAGATGTGTCTATTGGAGTTTTATCCAATAACAAAGGAAATATGCATATTGGTGGCCGTGTTGACCAATAGCAACGTGCGTATGTGGGCGTGTTTGCTATGGTAACAAAAGCGTGTACAGGTTGCAGCAAGCTTCTTGAATATACAAAGAAAGACGTGTATTCAGCAACTAAACTTTTCAGGCTCTCACGTACTTTTTGAAAGGTTAACTTGGATGTGTCTGCCTCCTTGCGTAGTTTGACGTCTTAAAATTTGTCTGGCAGTTGCTGAAAAACACTGCGTCACAGCCCGCTTGTCTTTCCATATATGGGCAAAGACAACATCACATCTTCAGACTAATCGCGATATCGTTTTGTTATATTCATGCAGATCTCTAAGAGCTTCGAGCTGCTCCAACGTTGTCTGTCAGACAGTAAAAATGTACGAACAAGCGCAGCCGGTCCGGTTCCCTGTCTCGGGGCCCGGCAAAAATCAAACCAGCGGGCCGCCGTCAAAATCACCTTCTGTCCATCAGAGTGGTGTGCGGCGTGGCCGACATGACAACGACGCTCCTGTTAAGACGGGAGGAGGGCTAGAAACATCTTCAGACACGTATGAAGAAGCTGAGCCAGTGAATTTCTCGTCAGCATTTCGAGACGCCCGACTGCAGCGTGCAAAGCTACGGAGAGAGTCACCCACTGAGGGGGCTGATGACAGTAGCAACAGGCGTTATGTCAATCCACCTGACACAGCCTGCACTAGTACTGAAGGTACATCACTAATTTTGTAGTTTGTTTTCACCTTTTGAATACCGTTTAAGAGTTTTGCAAGCTGAATCGCAACTAATGGTGTCTTCATTATCTGGTTTGTGACACATGTAATTGCATATATGCAGTTAAGGTTGAAACTATACACATAATTTTTTTATTAGTTGTGTTAACGATTAGAATATGGCTTGGGCTGATTCTTGATTTAAATCAACGCGGGCCTCAAAGTAGCTGGGCGGGCACTGGGAGTATCTGAAGCCCCGTCCGAAAACCCCGAAAGTGCCCGTAATCTTGTAGGTAGGGGCGGCGGCCTGTAGAATATGTCTGAGGCATAATTGTACCTGTCATATGTGGCCATATTCACCTCGCCTGCTTGACTGACATATTTCACATTGGAGACAACTTGACCTTAAAAAAAGTAACCTGTGTTCCACAAAAATATGTGCTCCACGAAAACCACTGCACTTTCGAATCTATAATTGTGTTGTTTAGAGAGGTGTTTATCAAAATGTTGCCTCAATTTTACCCAGCTTTAACCATTTGAGAGATCAGCAAAAGACCACATTTTTACTCAAATCACAAAACCCACTTTTGCAGAAAGTGGGAGAACTCATTAACCACTGCCTTCAAAGAAGAAGTCAAACCCTACAATAGTAAACTTAGCACCTTATAGTAGATTAGAAACCAATGTTATGTACTGAATGACTACTCTTACTTTGAGACTGAACGTGCAATTAGCATGATTTTGCAAATAAATTCTTATATGTTGTTCTCTAAGAAAAGTTAGAAAATTCCGTCTTTTTTTTTCAGAAAGCACGTATCCTGGTGGAACAGATGGCCGCCGTGTTGTTCGTGACTTCGTTCGGTCCTACCGTGGCTGCATCGTGGGCGCTACTGCTGTGGTGGTGGCAACCTTGATCACCGTGGTACTCGTCGTGATGCTGTTCATCAATAGACAGGTATTTGGTTCTGTACAATGCTGAAACAAGTAAATTCTAGGTGTCAAAATGTCACCCATAAGCTTTAAACGGTGTACGAAGTGAAATGCACAAAAAAAATGTACGAAAGGGTTTCATATCTAACGTTATCATTTATTTTTATCTGTTGCAAAATGATATAATATACTAGCATGGCCAGAAAGCATAGGAAGTGATGTGTTTTTGGTGAAAATTATGTTTGGATCCATGGGGTTAATTGAATGTAAGTCGGCTCTCTGAGCAAGATTGACCTCTTTGGTGCTGTCTAAGAGAAGTTATAATACCGCGCGCCTTGGATAATTTAAAAAAACTCCAGTAATAGAACGTTTTGTAGAATATCTCGTTCATGTAAAAGGCTTTTCTCTTTCTAAAAACCTAGGCCGTCTTTGCCGAATGAAATTCTTTAACCCTATCCAGACTGGGCTTTTTGGGCCTTCCCTGGCCTGGGGGGGGGGGGGGGGGGCTCATTCGACCCCCCCTTCGTATTTTCAAAACGGCTTACTGTACGATCACACAATTTGCAGGGGGGGTTGTGCTCATCAAGTTTTATAATTCCTGAAATTTTTATATTATTATGACGTAATATGACGTAATTATGACGTCATAAATTGATATTTTTGGCTAAAACGGGGAATTCCCATAATACTTAACTATCTCACTCAAAAAGTTACCAATAAAGGTTTATTATTAATATTTAAGTGTTATAAGACTTCTGTTGTCAAAAGCCGACGCAACGACGTCAAAATGACGTCATAGAATGACGTCATCTGTAGTTTAGCTATCCGCCATCTTGGATTATGAACCTTAAATTTTTCAAGATTCATTTTTTTTAACATATAACGCTGAAACCCCATGAAAATGGATTAAAAACGTTCAAATGAATGTTTTCTGTAAGAAAAGACCACGTAGTGATGAAATCTGAGTGAAAATAAGCTTGTTATACTTTAAATCATGATATTGTCGGCCATCTTGGATTTTGACCAATTACGTCATCTCATTAGCATAATTTATGAATATTTGATTATAAATGTTTAACTAAGATGTGTTGGATATTACATATATATGAAAAGAAGTTTAGTTTAGCAAGAAAATCTTAAAATCCCATTGTTTAAACCAAAATTAGTGATTTTTGTAAAATTTGCATTTCAGAAACCCGTTGCCATGGCAACACGAAAAATCATAAACTTACTCAAGTTTTTTTCAAATTGTTGCCAAAAATATTTTAAGAAAACTCACTAATTTTGGTTGTTCTAGCACAAGCCGTTTGGAAGCTATAGGAGGTCAAAGTCGGCGCGGGCACTTTTAGCCCCCCCCCCCCCATTCTGGATAGGGTTAATAGGTTTATATGTGAAAGTTCGCGAGTTATGTTTTAACACAAGGTTTTCCATCAAATTTACCAAAATTAGGTAAATTGAAAAGGAAAAACTAAGTTGGTCTTGTAGCTAAAGGGATATCCTTCAATCCTCCACACAGTTAATTTGCTTCGGAATAATTTGCTTGAAGAGACTGTTGCTAGACTTGAGGGTGGGCAGCCTCCAATTGCAACCTGAAATAATCTGGGGTGTGTCCCCGTATAGGCTGTTACAATTTCCCCAATAGAGCAGTCTGAGAAGGTAAAATGTTTATTTGTGAGAAAAATGCATACCACAGAATTCTCAGTCCGAACCTACAAACACAGCAGTGTCTCTATCTAACCTCTGATCTTGCAGCTGCCTAGACTAGACCACTCCGGAGCATAGGGGGAAAGAATTTTGACTTTTTTGGTTAAAAAAAGCTCTAGTTTTGCTAATTTTACCCAACTCAGAATGAACTATTGCAGCTACTACAAAAATACCCAGATTCACATAAATCCCACCAAGATTGCAAGAAAGGCTTTCAATAGATTAGGTTCTAGGCACAGGCGCTAATTCTGCTCCTATTGTTCAATTAGAGGGTACTTTGGGAGTTTAGTAGAATACTGAGTATTTTTTATGTGCGCGGGACTAGTAAATAATTAGTCATATAATGTGAAATATTGTGTATCTATTACTACTTCAAATTGATGTATGCCGGAAATTATAACTCACTTCTGGAGTTTGGGACTCCTTTAAACCTGGGGCAGAAACGGTCGGGATTAGAATTCATAACACCTAGCTTCAGAGCCAGTTTCTCCATTAGTTTTCTAACGTTGCATTACAATAATTAAATCAACTTGTGCATTTAATTCTTCCGGTGTCGATCTAGAAGGATACTAAGCTTGTAAGAGCAAATGTCTGTAAGAATCAAGCAATATTAATAGTGCTCAAGGTCCAAAATAGATTTGACTCATATTTTGCACAGTGATAGTACTTGACCCACAACCCATCAAATAGCTTTCTTTCCGGTCAAAACTCATTGTTGCAATGACAACAGCCCAAACAAGTTTTGATGCCATTTTCACAGATTCAAGTTTGCATGTCAACAACATGGGAATTGGCCATGCTTAGGACCGATAACCGCCAAATTCTTTAACCCTATCCAGACTGGACTTTATTGGCATTCCCTGGCCGGGGGCCCATAATTTCAGAATTTTAAAAACGATCACCAAATTTGCAGGGGGTGATATACTCGTCAAATCTTATAATTCCTGAATTTTTATATCATTATGACAAAATATGGCGTAATTATGACGTCATTAATTTTTTTTGGCTAAAACGGGAAACTCCCATTATACCTATTTCACACATAAACTTAACAGTAAAAGTTTTAGTCTTATAAGATGTCTGTTGTCGAAAGTCGACGCAACGACATTAAAATTTCGTCATAAAATGACGTCATCTGTATTTAAGCTAACCACCATTCTGGATTATCAACCTTAAATGTCTTAAGACAAAGCTTTTTCAACATATAATCCGAAAATCACATAAAACGGATGCAAACGTTCACATTAATGATTTTGTAAGGAAATACAAAGTAGTGATGAAATCACAGTAAAAATATGCTGGTTATATTATCACAATATTGTCGACCAATTTAGTTTTTGACCAATTACGTCATCACATTGACATAATTTATGAATACATAAGTATAAATATCACACTAAGATATGTTACATATTGAAGATATATGAAAACAAGTGTATCTTAGCAAGAAAATTCCATTGTTTAAACCAAAATTAGTGATTTTTGTAAATATGCCTTTTAGGAACCCACTGCCATGGCAATACGAAAATTCATAAACCTACTTTTTTTTTTTAAAACTGTTGCCAACAGTTATCTAGAAAAAGTCACCAAGTTTGGTTGATATATAGCACAAGCCGTTTTGGGAGCTATACGACGTCAAAGTTGGTGCAGACCCTTTAGCCCCCCTTCCCCAGTCTGGATAGGGTTCATGAAACCAAAAATAGAAATTGGCTTTGTTAGACTAATGTCTAAACTTTTACAAAATAGATATGAAGTTGATATACATCTTGACACGTTGATTGAGAAGTCTGATCTTGGCTCTCTCGTGGCGTTGCCTGGTTGACTTCCTGCCCAGATATGAACTAAATTAATTTTTGACCCTGCACACTATTCTAAGATCCCCCGTCTCCCCTTGATGTACCTAATGATAGTTGCACTGCGAAATCGTTCATAGGAAATATCCCAGCTGTCTGGTACTGTGGACGCCTTGAAACGCAACATGGATGACATGTCCAAACTGTCTGACACTGTTGACGACCTGAAACGCAACAAGGTTGACATGCCCGAAACTGTTGACGACATGAAACGCAACATAGATAACATGTCTGACACTGTTGACGACCTGAAACGCGACATAGATGACATGTCCCAACTGTCCGACACTGTTGACGACTTGAAACGCAACAGAGGTGACATGTCCCGACTGTCCAACACTGTTGACGACCTGAAACGCAAAATGGATGACATGTCCCAACTGTCCAATACTGTTGACGACCTGAAACGCACATTGGACATCGAGAGGAACAGATCTGCAGTCTTGGAGACATGTCTTCGCAAGCCAAGTAAGATGTTTCGCATCCAACAGATCATGACCTAAAGCTTCTTTATCAATTAGATAACTCTAATTCGTATTGGAAAGTACACTTGCGTACCCACTACACTACTTTTATTATATTTCACTCCACCAGACTGTAGGGGTGAAATACACTGTTTTCGTTTCTTCTTCCTCTTCTCCTCCTTTCACATCATCAAAGATATTCATCTCCGTCGTTCCTTCGATGTATACAGTTTTTTTGCATATTAATCAGAATATTTTAAGGAGATATGAGGTCTTGTTATTAACTTTTGTTATGAATGTAATCGACCATCATATTCCAATACCCACAGTATCGACTGGAGACATTCGGCTGGTTGGCGGATCTGATGACCACGAGGGAAGGGTAGAGGTTTTCCACGACGGCCAATGGGGGACGGTTTGTGATGATGGCTGGGACCTAACCGACGCTCATGTGGTGTGCCGTCAGCTCGGGTACCGTAGCGCCTGTGGGAGTCCAAGGGAAGCAGCATTTGGACAGGGAACAGGCCCGATCTGGATGGACTACGTGCGCTGCAGGGGAAATGAGGAACGTCTGAAGGACTGCCGCTTCTGGGGATGGGACTCCCGTGACTGCGCACATCATGAGGATGCTGGCGTTGTCTGCAATCGTAAGTAGAAATATTGCTACTGCCGTTACTCTTTCCTAAACATCTCTTATCTGGAGTTTACTCGATACGATATCGTATACGTAAAATGGTATCGTTATGATATTAAAAATACGGATAGTGTATTACGATGTCCATGTGCATCCCATATAAGGGGGGGGGGGGGTATGGCCATCGCTCATAAGGTCCCTTTTTTCTACCGAATTTGACTTTTTTTCATGCTATTATTGCTTCGCCGTCGTCGTATTCACATTTATAAATAACAATAAATAAATAAAATAAATAAATGAAATATGTCTGTCTAAGGGAACACCACTTCCTCCTAAAAGACGTTCTAGGTGCTTTATGCAAATGTACCTTTGAAAAAGATGACTTTTGCTGAACCACTTGAAATTAATCTTTAAACGTAAAACTGTTCTATAGAAGGCGGCACCGAAGGTGCCGGTTACGCTCGGCGCGTTCCGAGCGGTTTCGAACTGACTATAAGTATGGGTCACCTACGGTGCCAGAGCCGAACCACTCTTTTCGACACTGACCGCCACGACGTGCGGACGTACAAGCGAGCTGCTCCGGCGGTACAAGCCGCAGCCCTGCCAGGCGTTTTAGGTTTAAAAAATGGTAACAATAAAGTCTAATGAATAGATGTACCCCACAATAATCTTACTACAATCATGGTAATTTACGTAAAGACGGTCGGCCCGGCGTCACTTCCCTGTTGTCTGTGTAATACTTACAGTACTCCATGTTTTCTATGTACGGACAACAAAGCCAATGTAGCAGTACACAACACCACATCTGACTATAGCCCTTCAGTCATCTGTAGTCCGTACGTACTGTACATTTCCCTGTGTACAAGCCGTACTACCTCCCACATAAGTAGGTACAACTTTATAACAGGACAATTTTAAAACAAACTATCGCTAGTTGCCGACAACACAATCTTATCCTTGGAATTATTAATATGTCAGACTTGTTGAACGAGAGACTTGCCCCTTCGTTTAGAAAATATAAGTTGCTGTTGATTTTCTTCGTCCGATATAATATCGCAAATATATAACGTTACATTTGTGACTAGAACAAAATTCACTCAACACTGACAAGGTCAGGAAAGGGACGGGCATCGATGTCAGGCAAAACCTAGAGTGAAGAACTAAGGGACACGGACACAACAAGAAACAAGGACAGCGTGTATGGTGTACCCTGATCATCTGATGTTTCTTGCTAAACCCAAGCAAACAGAAGAAAATTGTGATTTCGCAAGTAGAGTAT
Organism: Branchiostoma floridae; assembly: GCF_000003815.2. Classification (NCBI taxonomy): domain Eukaryota; kingdom Metazoa; phylum Chordata; class Leptocardii; order Amphioxiformes; family Branchiostomatidae; genus Branchiostoma; species Branchiostoma floridae. Next base: position 3,226,861 of record NC_049988.1, on the reverse strand, counting down.
AGGGGAGGGGGGTGAACGGTATTTGAATTTGTTATGCTACAAAACAAATTCACACGGAGCGCTGATATCGGTAACGTTACATCAAGGAGTCAACAAGAAAGGTAGGACAAATCCCAGTCATTATATATTGAACTCATAACATATAGTCTCATTACAACGTACCATATGCTGATGTCGACTAACACAACGTATTTTGCCGTCACGATATAACGTTAACATGTTACCACATTTTTCTTGAATACAACAACAGAGGTCGGTAACGTAATCCCCTGTTATGCCGTACAATTGTAGCAAAATATGACACCACAATGGACACAATAACGTAGCAGGAAGTCGCGGGCCTAAGAGAAAATCAGAGGCGAAACAACGTTATGTCAGATATATGAGTGATTATGTAACTGTCTTTATGAACAGTTACAATTTTTGACAAACTAATAAGGCTTTGAGGGGACTTTTACCAGTAAACGGGTTATTACTTCGTACACACAAATGACAATATTCAAATCAATGCCTCTAACTTTTATATCTTTATTGGATATATTACAAAGGGAAGTATTCTCTAAAACTTTGACATTTCAAGTTGCTAACTTTTGACAAAAATCACATTTCCACATCAAAATACAACATAGCCATAATAGCCAATTGACAATGAACTTGTTTTACTTTCAGTACATTACATAATGTGCCAAAAAAATTTACCCTAAACCACTTTGTTGACACTATGATTGTTACAATACTTAGCTAAATATAATACACTGCACGTAAAAGCCCTAACATGACTCATTTTAATTATGTTCAGCTTGTAAGGACTGGAAGAACAGGAGAGGACATGCCAGCATACAGATACTACAGGCATCAACATATCTAATTGTTGTCCTTGATAATCAATATTTTATTTGTTTGTCACTGTCTATAACTAGATATAGTAAAGGTGTGTTATGCAAAGTGTGGAGGTTCTATATACATGTAAGCAACTTGATTGATAAGTAACCTTTCTTGTCCCTCAGGATGTTTTGGTAGAGTTGTCAGCAATTGTCTGTCATCAAGACATGGCATTTGTGTTCTGTATGGAGAAAGAAATTTACAGTGAAATTGGTGATTTGTATTGAGTAAAATGCTTTTGACAGTAGGACTACTAGTATGTGCCCCACTCTATGCAACCTACAACAATGATACACTGAAGGAGTGGTATCAACAACAGTGTGAGGATATGGGATAAAAAAATAACTATTGCACCAGTAGAAACAATGTAAAGGCAAAAATCATCACAAATGTGTATTTAGTCCTCGTTTATTCAAGTCCCTGTATGGGTAGTTTTGGACATTAGGTCCACTCACTGCCCATACCTGCAGTTTTCATTATCCAGTTATGCAGGGTGTGAGTTTATAGCCAAATTTATGGTAAATTCTTATGATGATACATATAGCCTTGAAAGTTTTAAAAAACTCTACAAAACAGTTACTATACATGAAGAGATAGCATATCTAGATGGTCATGTCTCTCAACATGTCCACTCAGTATACAGGTATGAGAACTGTCCTGACAGCAAAGTTGGCTTAGATTCTTTTTAACTCTACTTGACAAGTATTGCAGTATAGTATGTATATGACAACATGATAACTAGGTGGTTTTAGTGTAAATTTGTTATGAATTTAACCATCTGCTAGAAGTTTTAACTTCTGTCATCATGTGTATCCAGAGTGTTACATGAACTTGTGAAGTGTCTTTGCACTTACAGTAGCTACAGTTACTCATTGTGGCCATATGTGTTCAAATAAGTGAGTTTTATCTGCACTGTTGCACATAATTCCTTTTTTTTTTAATATTGGCATTTTTCTAGCATTTGTCTTTTTTAAAACTAAGAGTCAATTCCAACTCACAGAGAGGGTTTTTACATGATATTTGTGATAATTTTGAAATATTTCAGATGAATCCATATTTCAGTCACCATATTTCTAAATCATTCAAACAACTGTACATGAAAGTTTGAACATGTTTAAACATATACTACACAAATATCTCTATATTTGGAACAATTTTCAAACATCAGCATAATTTTCAAATTTGTATATTTGGGTTGTATCCCCATAAAAGTATGTAGTATTGTCAGGTTCTAGTACATTATTATATTACACAGCTGGAGATTGGTGGATATTTTGTGGTGAGCCGCCTGTGCATGACACCCGGACATATTTTCCATGAATGTTCCCAGCTCACCAACCTATTTACTGGTGAATCCATGCTGAAGCCGTTTAGAAACTTATAAATGTAACGTTCATCTTGTCCATGTTAGAAATGTATGTAACATGATGGGATAAAGCGTTATGTGAAAATCTCAGATTATCACAAAGATTTCAGAAGTTTGGTTGCCTATGTCTGATATGTGCACTCGGTTTGCCACATGCAACTTCTTATTTAAAAAGACACAAGAAGTCTTGTAAAGATGCCCATCCTTACACATCAAGATCAAGATCGTAATAAGTCTGAAGCAAATGACTGATGATGTTGAACATGCAAAGCCACGTACGTGCGTAACGTTATAACCGGGCCTTCAGTCCGGCTGCGCTGTCAGTCATGAAGTCAACTGTTTACAAAGAACAAACTGCAGCCGCATTACACTTTGCTTGCTATAGTCTTGATAGAGTCATGAATTACACTTTAGCAAAAATTTACTATTAACGTTAGTATTAACTAATTAATTATTACCTCAATCACTGATGCCGTGATGGCGGATGCGATTCCAATGGTCAGCTGCAGTGACTGTCGCACGGTGCCTTGCGTTGAAATACCCCGTCCTTGTTTACTGAGTACTGAGTTCGACAGAAAGACTGAGAATGCTGTGAAATTTGAGTGAAACAGGTTAGTTATGACGATGCTGATTTCCTTTGACATCTTGCTGACACTGACAACTGAAATGCAGTAGTCTTATCTTCCAGCACCCAAAAATATTGTCGCCCTTCGAAGTCGCCGTCAGCTGTTCAGGGACGTGCACTGTGACCCTTGCACCTTCACCCCAAAAGTGCAACACCACACTGATTCAGACACTCTCCAACACCTCAGAGTTTTCAAAGTTTAGTTACACCTATATCATTCGCCCGGGAACTTACTTGTAGATATTCACAACTTATGTCAGACACTTTTGTTCATAAGCATGCTTACTAAACAAGCAGAGAAACTTACCGATGCGTTGAATTTCGCGTCTGTGGAGTGTGGTCTCAGGCAGTGACTGTAGTTCGCTGAGCATTGTAAGGTTACCTCCTTGCATATCAGTTGAAACAATGCAATGCCGGGGAAAGTGTCCATCTGATCTTTGTCACAAACTTATGGGTCGTACTTTTGCAGGTATAATAACCCATCACGTTCGACGACGTAATTTGCGTCGTAAATGTACTAGGTACGTAGTACCAGGATAGGATACGGCACGTTAGTCGTATGAAATGGGAAAATGACTCCCTTTATTTAGTACTGATCATAATGATTACATCCTAAAACACTCCCCCGAAGTGTAGGATATGCAATATATCGCAATGCAAGAGAGTGACAACGGATTTGCGGGAGCGCATTTGCCGTGCGTCCGTCTGTCACGGCGTCCAGAGCACAACTGAGCGGACCCGGAACCGGCGCGCTCTTTTACGTTGTACTATGTTCTATAGAATATATAGTCCAGGTTCCCGTTTAAACTTCATGATTATCATGTCCTTACAAGGACATAAAACTCTAAACCTGTCGTTATTTTCTTCAATATGCTAACTTCATTCATTTCTTTCAGGCCGCAGGAGTCCAGTGGTTAATGGATGAACTCTCACGAATACTGCACGATAATTCTGCGTCAAAAGGTGATACAACTTAACAAACCACTAATAATACCAACTTAGGACCTGGAGTAAAGCCGACGGGCCAAATAGCAAGTTGTTTTCTCGATGTTATTAAACCTTATTGGCAGAGAATATAACTGAAAACTGAAGCAATTCAGTAATAGATTGCACTATTTTTATCACGTTTAAGCCTTAGTTTAATAGGGATGCTTAGGAAGATCATGAATACCTTTATGTTCCCAATACTAATTTTCTTACACCTAGAATGAGATTATTGTACTTAGATTGTGGTTTAGTACCAGGAAAATATTTATGTCCTCAAGAGTAAATTCATTACCACCACAATGAGATTCTTGTACTAAGATTGGGGTTCTTGTACCATGAATATCTTTCAACCCCCAACACTAAATTTCTAATATCTAGAGTGTGTTTCTTCTACCTAGATTGAGATTCCTGTACCAAGAAAACATTTCTGTTATTAAGATTGAATTTTTGAAACCTGGAATGAGTTTCTTCAAATAGGAGTGAGGTTATTGTACCACGAATATCTTTCTGTTACCAAGATTGATTTTTTGACACCTAAAATGACTTTCTTGCACCAAGATTAAGGTTATTTTGCCATAAATATATTTCTATCCTCAAGACTGCATTTCTTGTATGAAAATGATGTTCTTGTACAATGATTTAGAGTTTATTGTACTAGGAATACCATTGTGTCCTCAAGACTGAATTTCTCAAACCTGTGATGATATTCTAGTACTCAAATTAAAAGGCACTTGATTTTTTTCAATATGAAGACCGTTTCGGCATCAAGACTAAGATTCTTAGACCTAGTTCGTAGAAACATTTTTTGAAACTTAGATTGATGTTTTGTATCAAGAATACAAAGAAATCAAAGTTATGTTTTGTCAATTACCCATTCTTTGCCAAAATTGCAAGTATCCACCAATTTGCTGGTTTTGCTTGCTTATCAACATTCCTTTTCCTGATACTACGCATGAATAACGAATTTTGAAACCATTAGTGCTTTGACGTTGTGGTCGTCATTTAGATTTTAATTGATGCATTGTTCTTGTTGAATGATTTTTCAAATTTGAGATGGCGGCGTCCTCTTTGGGTTTCTGAGCCTAACACAACAAACAAGGGCTAGGAAAGAATGGTTGTATATTCCCCATATCTCCCACGGCCTTCCCTTTACAATTCAACATTTCTATAATTTTCCCTACTTTAAAATAGTATTCTTAGTTCTCAAAGGTAGTTCTTTGGAAATTCTCAACATGGCTGACGCATTTGCATATACTTCCAGCTTGGCACTAGCTTGGATACCATTTTGTAACTTGAAAAAACAAAACAACTAGCTGCGTTTTATACAGGGTGCTATGATGAGTTTCCATGAAACCAGCCACATTTGTGCCTTTTTAGTAAGATCTAACGCACATCACACAAGAGAAGATATAATTTATTTAGTATTTTTCTTTATATAAACTTTCTTGATGAGGAACTCAAGAAAATTCAAGACGGTTTTGCTAGCCATAGCTTGTTTAAGAATCCCCTCTTTTTCTTGTTATTCTTATTATTGTCTTATTATTCTTATTTTAGTCAAGTAACAAAGACACGTCTCTTTGTGACTTCATAAACATCACCAAGAAAACAAGAATCTTTTGTAAACTTTCTCTATAAGTAAATCTTAGGAATTTAAGAATTTTATGCCAGTTATAACTTTTAAAGTTTTAGAAACACTTGATTTCATTGGTCAAGTATTTGGTCAAAAACTGATGAAACAAATTATTACATTTTTGTAACTGTAATTAATGAAAGCAAGAACCACATTTCCCAGACTTTCTACATAAAGATAACAAGAAGATCTGAAAAGGTTGTTCTTGTGTAATCAAATTTTGAGGAAAAAACTGATGCATGGTAGGAAAAATAGAGTAGATTCTGCAAAAAACTTCAATTGACCGTACAAAAAGAGAATATTCTGTAAAGAATGAAGATTAAATTTTTACTTTTTTTTTTAGAATATTCTTGTCAGTGAGCATTATGCAAAAAAAATAAGTTTTCATTTAAAAATAAGACAAGAATGAAACTCTCTGTGCAAAACATAATATGAATAAGGTTTTGCAGAATTTCTTTTTAAATTCCTTTATACCATAAAAGCTCTTTCTCTCCATAAGATAAAGAACAAGAAAAATAAGATTTTTATAGCTTGTGTAATGTTTTAATCTATAGATTTCCAACATTGTACTTCTGTCGTTTCTGTCATTGAACTACGATAATGAATGGACTCTGATTGAATTTTGTGTAGCAAATATCAAAGCCAATAAAGAGGTTCTTCATGTGCACTCGTGTCTCTCCTGTAATCACTGTGTGGAATTGAAATATCATATTGAAGCCAGCATCCTGACACTTTTAGAATTACTTTGTATCATGACTGCAACTAGAACCTGTATCAATATACACAAGTATCGTAATTTTACCATGCAACTATCTATAAGAAAAATAGAAATCCTTATAGGACATCATTAAATGTGATGACCCAATTTGCGTGAATGATAAAAATTTTCTATGGGACCAAAGTACATGAATCAAATACTTAAATGTGAATTAGACTATAAAAATAATCATTCAATTAAACAATATCAGGATGTGCTTAGCACGATTATCTAGAAAATTATTGTTGGCGACGGTATAACTAAACTGGAAATCATATATTTCACAATTATAATAGTTTCACAAGTGGTCCTCAGATTGGCTCCTCAATGACGTACTAGTATGGAAATGGTGGACTGATTTGCTTAATATGTGTCTAAAAATGTTCATTTTTCTTACCGGCCACACATCACACGATATTGTGTACATTATGTCAATTTTACAGTACTCTGTTCATCTTCAATGACAAGCCAATCGTTGACTGAAATGACCGTTGACAACGGTATCAATCAACGGAGAATTTCACACTTGGGCCACTCTTTTCTTCACCCTCCTCTTTGCGGGCTGCATCAAGAGTTCGAGGTCGGACAGGAAGTCTTCCCGGAGCTGTCGGGACGTCGCCTCCTGGCGGAGCCAGCAGACGGTGAACATCAGTGCGAGACCAAAGATGGTCTCTCCTAGGACGGTGATTGATGGGCCAAACTTGTTGATGAAGTCGACCGTAGCGTGGCTCATGGCAACCATGTTGATCACCTTTCCACGGAAGCCTGGCAGGTCGTCAAGCCAAAACAGTGGCCAGACCAGGACCAAGAGCGCGAGACCAACTGTGACGATGATAATAGCCGCGCGTTGTTTCTCCTTTGGCCCCTCCTGTCTTCGTCGCTCAATCCTGTATGAAATAATCCAATAAATGGTTTTGCTATATGATTTTGAGGTTCAACTGGTCATTTTTTAGAAATATGAATAATGAGAACAATGACATAGAATAATGTGAGGACAGATAGTTTGACAGTTGGCAAATCCATGATTGATTAAATGATGATTGATAGAGTAATGATGTCATGATGTGTTAAATTGGTTGGACCAATTCTTTCTCTACGATCAGATGAGATGGGTGAGTGGATGATTCCAAGATGGCTGACACATGACGTCATAGATCAACATGGCGGCGCGCATTGACCTATAGGTAAACGGAATAGTTTTTTTGCTTGTCATTATACTGAGTCTACTTCTATAAGGTGGAACAGAGAAAATGTGAAAGGTATTAACATCAACGTACCTTTCTCGGAGTTGATCCAGCCTCTCTGCCATGTCGTTGGCATATGTCTGGCAGTCTGTCAGTTCCTCTGGGTCTGACGAGGAACTTTGCAGGATGGTGGGGGTCCTGCGGTCAATGGGGACGCCGTGGTCCTCTTCATAGCTAGTTCCACAGAAACAAAAGAAATATTCGTTAAGACGTTTTCACCTTCATCAATAAGGAAAATGTAATTTTGAAATCTTAAAGCTGTATCACTTACACACTTACACCTTAAGTTTCGACTCTTTCTACCTTAACAAAACTAAGAAGATACTAGATGTAAAATTCCGTAAGTACAATTTGTAGTTTTTGGCCACGCCTTGTGAGTGGAGGCTGTTGAAAAAGCATTTCAAATTCTTTGAAAATATTTCGAAATTTGTACCAAAAAAATTCCCCGGAAACATTTTTTATTTCTAATTCTTTTTGATAAATCAGTTTTTTACCATCATCCGTAGTGACCGCTGGCTCAATACTTTCGCTTGCTAAAAAGTATATTATTGGAGGATGGTACTCAGGCTATTTTTTGTACTGTACTGATTTTTTTTTTCTGCTCACAAGTTTGCTACTGGCGTTTACAACTTACCTGCGGATTTTCTCCACCAAATCAGGCCTATTCACATAGTAGAGGAGAATACCCAGGTTACTCAGGTTGTCTTGATTGATCTTGTCCGTGTTGATCAGCCATTGCATGAAGTCACGGTTGTTCCTCATCCTCTCAGACGTGCCTGCCGGGACGCTGCACTGCCGCTTCATTCTGTCAACCTCGTCGGTGTTCAGCCGGTCTGCTATTTTCTCCAAGAGACGCTTGTATTGGTCGATTTGTGGGCAGTCACGGATCTTGTAGGTAGAATTGTAACCGGCAGGTGTCGCTTTAGCACGGGTGTCACCGGAAGCACCCTTTGGACTTGAAGACTCGCCAGACAGGGATGCTGCCGAACTGTATCCAGATGATCCTGTTAATTGAAAGGAAATTTAAAAAAAAAATGATTTGGGCCCCCTTGTCAGATTTCTCTGGAACTGCAGGGACACAGCCTGAAATGTGTTCTATCAATTGCTTTATGCAGTGCTGGATTCGCTTTTAACAACATAACCTTAAGCCGTCGAGCGATACGACCCGCGGTAGGGCAGGCTCCTCTGTCGGTAATACCGAATGAAACATATTATATTTACCTCCATGAAATGTCATGTTGGTTATATTTTCACTAGCGTTTGTCTGTCTGTTAACAAGATAACTCAAGAACGGCTGGATGGATTTTTGTCATACTTGGTATGTCAGTGGGGTGTGATGAAAGGTGGAAATGATTAGATGTGGGCCCCCTAGCGGCTTTCCTTGGTACTGCAGCGCAACTTCCGGTTTTGCTAATTCGTTCTCTAAACAAACTATGGTCACGAATTTGAGTATTGGATAGCTCTTGCGCTCAGAAATAAGTGACAGGAGTTTTGGCCCCCTAACGACTAGTTATAGGACAGCAGGGGCATTTTTGGAAAAAAAATTCTGAAGCAGATAACTCAAGAAGGGAACAACGAATTTTCATGATTTTTGGTATGGGGGTACCTTAGACAATGTCGTACAAAATAACATACTAATTATGCAAAATATGAGTACATTTCCATAATTAGTTCTATCAATGTATCTCCTGTCCCGGGCATGATATGGTCTTGACATTTTAGTGGTAGATAGCCTAAAGCGTCATGCCAATGTGGGGCAAGTTTGAGCCCCCTAACATTAATTTTTGGAACTGCAGGGACATTTTTTTCAAAACATACTAAAGAGGATAACTGTAGAAAGGAATGACGGGTTGACATCACTTTAGGCATGCCGGTACCTTAGGCAAAGATGTTCGTAATAATATACATGTTATGCAAATAAGGACTTAATTTGCATAATTAATGTGGAATTTGCATGATTCCATTGTTTTCAATATCTGGACTTCAATAGATGTAACATGTAAATTTTGATAGATGGAACATAAGCAGATACCAAATATGCTAATGAGGAACTTATTTGCATAATATATGCGAAATGGTACAACCGCGTAATGATTAATGATGGGAATTTCCTACTCGTGACATGTGTACGTTAGTTAATGTTGAACATCACCATGCATAAATCATGTAAATGTGCAAGTCATTTGCATAAAACTTACAAAAGCTCTAAATATTCAATGGAGGTATGAGGTTGTTATATTTATATTTAACTCTTGTTCGTAAACCTTTTTGTTTGAAGTAACCAACGTACCTAAAAGACTTGGTGACCACGACCAAGAGCGTTCGTCAGCGTTTGCCCCCGCCGATAGAGGGCGCACCTGGCCGGGTATCTCCGCCATCCACGGCTGATGTATTCCCTGGTAAGACGGGGGCCTCCGCAAGGGGGCGCTACCGGGCCGGGGAACAGCAGGCGGCATGAATGTCTCATTTCTCTGTTGTTGTGCCATAGTCTATACGTGAGTAAAAGAAAAATATATATTCTAGAGCATGGTTACCTTGACCATTTTTCAAAGAGACAAACATCGCAACCGAATCTATCTGCTCAAGTTGTGGATTTTTCTGGTCTACCGTTGAAACAGTGTACACGTACTTCGTGTATCGAAATAAAACAGCTCAGCCCTCCCCCCAAACATCTGCTTGAAAATTAAACACACCTCATGCCGGTAACTGCGTCAAGCCGTTACATCATACCGGACTTCCGCACTTTGAACTATACGCATGTGCGCCATTGTTTTCAAGTCTATAAATAGATACGTGGTACCAAGGTACTTCCCGCTGTTAACTCATTGTGCAAATACGGCTTGTTTGGCCTTGCTCTTTCCCGACTCAACTGAATGTTTTAAATTTACTGATAGTTTTTCAGTCTTGACCAATATAAAATTACATATAGGTAATACATACAATAAAGTGATGTCTCAAGCCCTCGGACGAAAACGTGTACGGCATGAAATGTCGTGCATCTAGGGTTTACAGTTCGCGTTTGTAACAGTGGTATGGATTGAAACATAAACATTGTAGTAGTTTGAGCCACCTCCTTCATTATTAAGTTTTCAAGCTGGGGAATTCGGTAGAGGAACAAACACGACTTCACTGGTTTCACTTTCAACTTCGTAATTGTTTTTGCATAGGAAAACCAAGTAGCAAGGAGGTACGTAAATACATTTGTACATAAGTAGCACATAAGCGTGCGCAACAGAAGCGTACAGACAAGTGCGTTGCTTTTACCTTTTCTTTTACTTTCACAAATCTCGAAGACTGGCTTGTCACTGAGGTGTCTAAGCAGATACACGGTGAAGGTTGTCGCCCGGTAGTGAGTCCGTTGGTTAGCCGGCTGTCATAGTCGGGCCTCTGATCTTAGGTTGAGTCACAAGACTGTGACCAAGGGTGTTCCCCGTATACAGTGACGTCAAATGCACACTGCCCATTCGCCGTCAACGGGGCGGGAGATTCGAAGCTAGGACCTCTATGGTCTGGACCAAAACATATCCTACCATTTCGCCACACCATTGTTGTGTCAAAAAGTAAGAAATAATCGAATGAAGACGGTACAAATACATGTAATTTATTTCTCATAGGTGATTCAGAATAACGCATTGTGCAAAGGTTTATTGACGATGAGATATGCTACTAACAGATATGAATCATTTGGAAAAAAAATTTGTTTTCCGACCTGGGTATGACATACATACAACACGGCATATTCCGTATCACCCTCGGTCCCAGCCCTCCCACCCGACCCGCGGTCAGGCTGCTACCTCACTTGTTCTCTATATGACTGTATAGAAGATGATAGGCTTGTGTATAGTAAATTACGTATATCAGGATATTTGGGACATCGAATAAAAAGTGATAGTCCTCTTCAATTAGCTTTGGACAAAATTGACAAATCCTCTGGTTGATTTTTTTCTGGAGTTTTTCTTTGAACTTTTACATTTAATTTGCGACGGTCAACTCTGAGTCTTGTTATTGTTTAGCGTACATTAGGGCTCTTTGTATTTAAACATAACCAGCTGTCGCCAAGCTGCGTACTTGCAAACCTGTAGTGTTGTGCCGAATGGTGGTTATACCGGCTGTACAGATCCAGAAGCTGGTGTATTATGCCTAGATTATATGTTTCAACAACCGAAAGATAAAGGCAAATCCTTTGCTACATTTGCCTTTAGCAAAATGACTAGCATTTTTATGCACCTAACATATGCCATTGTATAGACCTAATAGATCCACAGCAAAAGATTTCATTGCTGTTTACTCAAAGTCAAACTGGAGACCGGTACCCTCTAGCCTCTCCCTGTACTTTGCATCATAAGCCTTGCTTTGGGACTCTGTAAACTGATTCTTCCAGTCACCAATGACACCTACAGTAAGAAAAAAAGGTTTTACACAAGGAACATGACTCCAATTATAAGACACGATTATAGAGTATCAAACTATATATCAATATAAAACAAAAACCATTATTTCATTTGATAGCATGCCACTTGCCCAATTTATTGAAAGGAGAAAAACATGGTCAACTTTATGTGTGGGCGCAATTCTAGCAAAAAACTGCCTGAGAACCATGTGTATTGTACTGTTAATGAATATAATTCAATACTAATGAATTAAATCGATCAAATTAAATGACATGTTTAAAATAAAGGTGGATGGGTGCCAGAATATTTTGCAGGGAAGCGTTTAGAGAAAAATGGACACTGCCCTTTCAAAAATGGTGTGTAATGCAGCCGTAATGCTAAAGGGTTTGATGATGATGTAGGATAGCAGCATCGGTGCAAACTGCCACGGTAACTTCAAAGTTATTATAACCTGTCAACCTAGGAAAGTCTTGAATGAATAGAATAGTGCCGCATTGGTGTCAGACTGTGGTAGCATTAGTTATAAAATGTCATAATGATTATATCAGTCCAGCATCAATGCAGCACCAACCCAGCATTACACACCAATTTTGCAAGGGCAGACAAGTCTTACCTTTCCTGCCAATGATACGTTGTATCTTGTTCTGCGAATCAGCCCAAGCAGTTGTCAGACTGGCGAAGGTACAGGATTCAGCGATACTTGCGGTGGTGACGTCATCCAAACTGATGCCCAAGAACTCCTTTGTCTTTGTGACGGCTTTGAGCAAGTCCTACAAGTATTGGATAAAACTTAGTAATACCTACTTTACTTTGTCCCCCCCCCCCCCACTTTAAACTCCACTGGCTGAGACACACACGCAATTCATTTTTTTTTACGCTTCCCGTTATGTTTTTGCAACAGGGTGGTTCTAAGGCCTATGTCACCGATGTATATATGCACACACAATGCGAACCGAAGGGCAGTTTTGCCGGTTATATAGATATAGATACAGATACAGACAGATACATCACATTTCCAAACCGGAGCCTGGCTGGGTAGATTTCGGAAAAGTATGACATAAAGGAAACCAAACCACACAAGATGTTAAGAAAATAGTTGTGTACATCATTTGTGTAAATTCTATGTAAACATTTTTTATTTTTCGGAGTCCGGTTTGGAAATGTTAGCCTAATCAGGGCTCGAAATTTATTTTTGAGAATAGGTGCACTTAACCTAAAATCTTAATTGCACAGAAAACAAAATTGCATGCACAATATAATTCTTCAAAATTGCTAATGTGTACACATCAAATTGAGTGTAAAACAAAGGATTTACTGTCTTCTCTTTTCTGATACTTATTTCAAGAATATTTTGTATAGTGTGCAAAAATAAAACATCTAGTACGTGAACTGGTGCACCCATAGTAAAAACATTAGGTGCACAGCTCTAAAATTTTGGTAAATAATTATGCACCCAGTATTTTGAGCCATGCTTTATCTGTAACAAGGACACCAACCTTACTCATGTCTTCATATTTCAGAAACAGGAAATGGGGGTCTTCCTGCATCTTCCACCAACCGAGGACATGGTCATAGAAGTCACCAAAAACAACTGGAGATAAAAGAATTATGTCACAAAACTGCTTACCTGTACAGAGACCTAAGTATATGTCTCAAGGCCTGTACCTGCACCTGTACAACCTGCACCTAAGTAACATGTAGTCTTCTTTGATCGGCAAACATGAATGAACAGTAAAGTGTTTATGACACAAAAATACAACATTTTCGAATTACCTTAGGCCACAGCAAGTAAATTTTATGGATGACATCAGCGCGCGCATTAATTTTCGCCTGATTTCAGAAAAAAAACAGAATTTTTTTTCTTCTGCATGGATGGTCAACATGACGATAAAATACCAAAATGAGCAAATTTGTTGTGTTGTAGCCTAATGATTGTAGAAGTGACACTTGCGAGGTACCCAGGACTGTAGTTGTAGAAATGAAACTTATTGGATAGTTGTAAAAGTGACACCAATATGGAAGCCATGAGTGTGGTTACCAACTTTGTTGGTGATGCCAGTCTACCACACTAGTGTCACTTCTACCACACCAATTCATGTCTTGAATACAGGAATGAATGCCTTGTTGGCTCCGATACCATGCCTTGTCCCTCTAATTCTTGTTACAACATTCATCACAACTTAATGGTGCCTATTTTTGTAAATGTAGCCATATGCATCTTTTTTTTTCACCCATCTTGTTTTTTTCGCCCTATCGCACTATTTTTGCAGTCTGCAGAGGATGTCAACCATGAAATTTACTTGCTGTGGCCTTAGTTGGTCATACCATAATTCAATGAACACGGACTTTTGCACTAAATTGCCCCCCCCCCCCCCCATCACCCCTGCAAAACTCGATATTGCACGGCATTAACAACGATTGATTGCACAGCGCTAGCCTTACACCAAATAATCCTAAATACTAACTAGAAAGGCCGACATTTGCTTGAGAGCAAATACAGCATATTTCAGCCATCTCCCTCATGCAACAATAGGCCTTGAGGTCGTTGACCCCTTAGGCCATTGGAAAATGACCCAAAAATTTCCCAAATATATCATTTTAAAGTGTTCCATGCCAAAAATTATAAATGGGTCATTTGAATAAATATCTAGAGCACCCCTTTACCAAATTTCGGGTCATTTGGTTGTAAAACGAGGGAACAGGAGCCAAAAATGTCCAATTTTTGTCAAAAAATGGCCATAAAATCGCAATATTGAGCATTATGTTGTACTGTATAGAAAAACTGTTATTGATTTCATGTGCACATAATTGAAGGGCACTCTTATACCAAATTTCAGGTCATTCGGTTATAAAACGAGGGTACAGGAGGCAAAATGTGCTTTTTTTGTCAAAAAATGGCCAAAAATTGCAAAATTAAGCATTTTGTTGTACCATATGCCAAAAGTGTTATTAAATCTGGGTGGGCATATGATCAGGGCACCTTTGTACCAAATTTCATGTCATTCGGCTGTAATACCAGGGTACAGGAGCCCAAAATATACATAAAAATTGACAAAAACCTCAATAAAATCATTTTAAAGGCAGATATGAAAAAAATTTCAAGTCAATCGGTTCAGGAACAACGGAGATACCGTGTTCCGAAGATTTGACAGGAGAAAGAAACATTACGAATACAATATATTTCACCATACCTATGGTATGGCTGAATTATAACAACACTTAAGTTGTAGAGAATTGCTTGCTGCAATTTTCACACATAGTAAAGTGCATTAATTAAAACTTCTAGAATATCTGGTTTACTTCTATGTACCTTTCCCATCCAGAAAATCTTGTGCATGTTTGTCCCATGAAATGGCAGCTTGTATGCCATACAATGCTTGAAGCTTGGGTACGTAATGATACCGGGACAGTGCTGTGTCTTTTGGGTTCCGCATCACGACTATGACTTTAACCTATTTTAAGATGTAAAAACATGTGCAAATTAATGTAGTTTCAAGACAATTCAAACTTACACTTTCTTTTAAAATATGGCACTACTATTAAAGAATGGACAGGACTGCAGCTTGCCAGCACCCAAGCACTGGCGCACGACAGGGAGTGATGGAGGGAGGCAGTTTGCTCAGCAGCAAAGCGCCCCCGCGACCACCCCCGGTCAAGGGACCGGTAAGCGGTAAGCGTCCACTCTATCATAGCATAAAGATTCCTTACATTGTAATCTATAGATTACTTTATTTGGGGTAATATGATATATCACTTCTAACAAAGGATTTACAGAAAAAATGGGATGTCTTTATTCCAAGCTACCAGGCCACACTAATGGATCTATGGAGGGGGATACCTACTCGCCAAGCAGCGGTTAGGCTCTGGCTGTTTTTACCTTTCCCTTTGAACTGGAGATCATTTTTGGGGCCAGATGCCGTTGAAGATGCGTGTGGATGATCCTTGGTGATGGTTGGTCCTTCAGGATCACGTGACCTGGCTGGCTGAATCCCGGCAGCGTTGATTCCATGCACAACGGTATGTCTTGCGTGTTACCATCTGTCTTCCCAGCAGCCTTCATTAGTTTGTTGACGATTTCCCAGATCCAGTGAGTCCCTTAAGATTGTACAACGCTTTAGGTCATGTTGATTACATTATATGACATGCACGTGCATCAATATTATTATTTTTTAATTATTGACCTACTATAAATCAGAGCAGACATGTTGGCATCCGTCTGTCTCGGAAGACAATGGTAGGCAGACTGGGTGAGTTTAAGGCGACCCGTCTGCCTGTCCTGCACTTGGGTTTTTAAGATGAAGAAGGGGTGTGCACTTCCTTCTCCACCTTCTCGTCCACTGGCGCACTAAGTCCTACAGGGGCAACTGTATGCAATGTGTAAGACGGCCCCAGCAGATGCAGGTTTGTTGTTTGGAGTTTCTGTCTCCTAGGAGGACTTCCGACCAATGGTACAAGGGGTTCCTCCTACCCCTGACTCATGTGGGCACTCATGTGTCATGGCGGATGCATCATGGCCGAACATGCCCCTATGGCCTAAGCAGACATAGATGAGCACATATAACGTTATGCCGTTAATTTAAAAAGCGGGCTGATTCTACCAGGATGTTGGGCCGAGTTGACCAAGAGTGGACTGGGTCGAGTGGGTGAAGAGCCGAATTGCCCCCAAATTTGTTTGTTTGACCATACAGTGTATAAAAAATATCTTACCTGATTTGGGATAAGTCACAATGACGATATCATCTTCACGTATGACATAATCAGGCATGATGTCCAGCGAATCTTTGTTTATCATCAGAGAGTTAAAGATAACTCCTTTGTACTCAAACAGTTGCGAGCGATCCATCTTCGTATACGTAGCTCTTCTATAATGTGATCAACAAAGACAGCAGGTAGAGAAATGAATGCACAACTGTAGAATGAAAAGGCACGGAAACAAACTTAGTATGATATAAACAATTGATGATGCCTATGTCTAGCATTTCAGTTTTATGACCCCCAGCCTACTTGATTGGGTCTTAGGGTTCTTATCAAGAAGCAATGAAATAAGACCTCATCAAAGTAATACCAAAATTTTTATCTCAATAGTTTTACTCCAGCAGAAAGCCACAGAGGTCTACTCTCTACCAATTAAAAGAAAATGGGACTTCTCAGTTAAAACTTCGAGAAAAGCAAGTTGTAATTAACGAAATCTCACCTTTGGATCCTAGCCTGGTAGCCTGTC
The DNA here is from genome assembly GCF_000003815.2 of Branchiostoma floridae. Lineage (NCBI taxonomy): Eukaryota > Metazoa > Chordata > Leptocardii > Amphioxiformes > Branchiostomatidae > Branchiostoma > Branchiostoma floridae. The sequence goes on along the minus strand of NC_049988.1, from coordinate 3,209,758 downwards.
CCTCAGGCCAGACCAGCTTTTTCCTTAAACCCTTTATTTGGTGGGACCTGGCTAGTAACTAAAATTATAAACGACACGAATCTGTGATTTTAGCCTATTAAATCCAACATGAAATTTAGTATTGTCTTCGTATATTCTTCCAATTGGCCCGGTCCACACGAACTACGTATTGCGAAGCTGTCATATCATTCTCGCCATACCAATGTGCAAAGTTAACACGGCTCTTATTTCCGGCTGTCGGCTGGTAAGCTAGCAATGTCCCAAGTCAAGTTGAACGTTAAAAATGAAGTATCGAACGGCTCCGGTAATGTTAGAGGTGTCATCGGACAGTTTGTAGCCATATACCGAGGTAAACAGTCGTGAGACTACCAGTCCCGGCCCCGCTTCTCCCCTGAAGTTCAAGTTGTAAGCCGTGACCCACATGTAGCTTGGCTTTAAAAATAGCACAAATTTGAAAATGAGTATTCGTCTCCGGGTCGAATTTCAAATCTGGTCGCAGTATAGGACGGAAGTACTAGTTGTCTCCCTAATTTTTGCTCTGTATTGCCAGGTAATCAGTATAGCTGAGCATAGGTCTTTTTTAATCAAAGGAGGCGAGGGGTGGATAGGTTTCGTTTTCAGAGACCGCAATTTCATACGGGTTAAATAGGTAAAACATATCGGTCGCCTGCAGTGTGGGATGAGAGGCATTTTGCTCTGTTTGATGTACAGACAGCCCTATCCTTTGTACTTGTTATATAAATGTCATTACCAATCTGCTTTCATATAATGTTCATTACTGCCCTTTGGCCGATCAAAAAAGGCCTACAACATAACATTCGGTTACTCAGGTTCTGATTGTGACATACCGAAATAGATTAATTATCTGGTCCAACACACAACATGGAATCATCATGAACGTGGACGCCATTCCTGTACGTGGGGAGTACAAGTGTGACAATTTATACTGATATCTACTAACGATCTGTAGTAATTAGAAAATGTTTGTTTTCATCTAAGTAAAAAAAAATTAATTCTTAATAACTACAGATCGTTAGTAGATATCAGTTTGGGCAACCGTGAGTTTTTAGCTTTCATCATTATGCAACGAAAAACGAAGTTTCATTACAGTGGTATGTACCAAAGTGCTGTATTTAGTCATAGAAAAAATAATATCAGAGGCAATAAAAATGATGACGTCATCAATTTGGCCCCCAAAAAATCAGATTTAGAATTCTTTAATGCCCATCTATCAACAATCGTTATGGCTCCATTCTTTCTTAATTCATTAATAAGAAAACAGTGGAAGGTCAAAATGCCAATTTAGCCAATTGAGATACCTTAACTGTTCATGGTGTCTGCAGAACTCAACTGTATAGAATCAGCCATAGTGTCACGCAGTACATTAAGAAATGGACCAGCTTGAAGAAGTCTTGCTACCTTGGTATAATCTACCATAGCCTAGGGTTAGATCTCACATCGGTCGAACATGCGTTGGGCGCGGTCACAATCGTCGTACAATCGCTAACTTCGGGCATTTTGGAGGGAAAAATGTATGTCTCGTGCAAATTAAAGCCAACTGCCTCGGTACACGAAATGCTGTTTTGGATTCATGTCGGTGGTTGGTTCTGTCACGGCCTGCCTGAAAATCCTTTGGCATCAAAATCGTACAACGATCGCACGACCTTTGTGACCGCGTAAGAAATCCCCTTGTGATATCAAAACGGAAGTTCCGCTGCAGTACCTTAGAAAGCCACCAGGAGGTCCATTATAGAACTTGACCACCCTATTTCTCACCTACCAAATATCATCTGGAACCATCAAAGGCTTCTTGAGTAATGTTGTTGACAGTCAGACACACAGAATAGCGTCACCGGAACAAAACCACAATAAGTGAGTTTTCTGCAGTTTAGAAAATGTCGCTAGAGGACTCTAAACCTCCTTTTTATATTCTCTGCACATTAGGTTTGATTTGACGTCTGCAGGAATACTGACATACTACAAGTATTCAGACATGTAACTACCTTTATGAAAAATGCTGATAGTGTTTCTGGTGTGTCTATCTGTATATGTGGCTTCCACCCTCTCTCTCCGAATTCTTGTTTAATCCACTGATGGGCCACTGATTTCCTGATTTCTGGACCCCAAAGATTGGCTTTGTTAAAGATTAAAGGTTATCACAATAAACTAAACGATAAACTAGCTTAAGCAAACTTCAATGAGATTGGGGCAGGTTGATTGAACATGTAACTGCGCAAAATGCACGTCTGTGAAGATAAAGCTGTCAATGGTTATAGTGAATGAGTGAGTGAGTGAGTGAGTGAGTGAGTGAGTGAGTGAGTGATTGGGTGAGTGAGTGAGTGGGTGATTGAGTGAGTAAGTGAGTGAATGAATGAGTGGGTGAGTGGGTGGGGGAGCGAGTGAGTGAGTGAGTGGGTGATTGAGTGATTGAGTGAGTGAGTGAGTGAGTGAGTGAGTGAGTGAGTGAGTGAGTGAGTGAGTGCAATTTTGATTGTGATTGAGTGGAGTGAGCGGGTGAGTAAGCGAGCAGGTGTGTATGTGTCAGTGAGTGAGTGTCAGTGAGTGAGTGAGTCAGTGATAGTGTGAGTGAGCAAGCAAGCGAGCAAATGAATGAATACGTGACTTTACGAGTAAGGATGCTTAGTGCCACCCCGTCGTTACATTTCATTGATCAAACATTATGTCAAGATCTATGCTTGATTACTGTGTACACAATAATCTCGTGAATGGTTGGTGTTAGATAGACATGGCTTCTCAGAAGTGACTAGCGTTGCAACCTTTGTTTGATGTTTCAAAGTCCCTTAAGTGCAATGTTTATCAGTAGTCAGAGCCAACTTCGACAAAGTGACAAAAGGGTGCGTTTGATAACTTTTTCGATCTTGCATTGTCCTTTCGTGTTTTGTGGTCTTCCAATTTAGACCTTTTTAAATCTTCCTTCTTTCAGCTCTGACTAAAAATATCTGAAAATTGTATCCAAAACCCCCCTCCCAGTGAAAGGTTCAGTCTATAAGTTTATGAGGAAATGCTGTTTCACCCCGACCAATCGAATGGGGACATCCCTCGCGAATGTGCACACTCCTCTAGAAAATAGGACACTCCTCGACTTTCAAGGGGGCGCTCCTCTTGGAAAGGGGATGTTTCTCCCTCAATTAGGGGACGCTCCTCCGGAAATGGTATGGTCATCGGGCATAGGGGACGTCCCTCCAACACCCCCGCCGGCCCGTGGAATCGGCCGCTAACCCGACAAATCCCTTTCTAGTTCATCTAAATCACAACATCCAAAACTTTAACCCCGTCAGTGCTCTCGACAAACGTCATACCTCGCCAGGTAATGATAGTTTGTTATCAAAAATTGAGGCATGTTGGAAAAAAAGCCGCCCGCGCGGCAGAACATCACCAGTCTTCAGTGTTAAAATGGCGGCGTACCGCACGCCCGGCAAGCAAAACATCGAGTTTTAGCTTGAATATCCGCGTGCTTGTCGAGTTTTAAGGCCTCCCTCCCTAACACACGTACATGGGAGAAGTTTCTAACACGATGTCAGGTGTAGTTATCTGTTATGGCTTGTGAAAAGGCCGCGGTTTACTGGAAACGCCCGGTATTGCGGCTTACCGTGACAGAGACCCGGCGCCCGTACGTGTGCTGGGGAGGGAAGCCAGTCTCGACAAGCACACGGATACGGTATCGGGCCATGCAGCCGCGTTGTACAAAAGATCCCGAATAACTACGTCTGATATAACGTCCTTGGTCTGACATCGTGTTAGAAACTTCTCCCATGTACGTGTGTTGCGGAGAGAGGCCTTAAGAGTAAATGTCTGTAAGGATCAAACAATGGTGGCAAAGGTCAAAAAATCGATTTGGCTCATATTTTGCACAGTGATAGTACTTGGTCCACAACCCCTCAAAATAGCTTTCTTTTAGATCAAAACTCCTTGTTGCCATGGTAACGGGCCAACAAAGTTTTCTGGCCATTTTCCCCAATTTCCGCATCTGAAAAACACGGAAATCGGCATACTTTACGGCATTGTCACTCCAACACCTTTTATTGTATCGTCAAAACAAAACAAGATCTGAATAGACCAACATTTTGGCTTTTTAGAAATTGTTGTGAAATTTCCAACGAGATAAAATTGAGGTCTAGGGCAGCATCAAAACAATACAATGTTTCAAGCTTCAAAATAACGTAATTTTTGGCCCAACTTTGTAACACCATAAGTGCCGAGCTGGTAATTTTTTTGACTTGAAATTTGTACCCTGTATAGATGATTGATATATCTATCAAATGCATTGTTGCAAAGTTTGGGGTCTTGTTTGGTTGTCACGTGGTCGTCCTCAAAAGTAGGCCAGTTTTTGCGTTTGACGAAAATTGTGAATTTTAGCCATGTTCAAAGTACTACATGTGACAAAATAAAACAGAATTCTAACTCAACTTCTTGTCAAAGAGAGATCTATGTATTGTCTATTTAATAAATACTTGAAGAGTTTTAGATCGTGACGTTTAGTCACGTGGTTGTCCCTGGAAGTAGGCCACTTTTTTTGCGTTTGGCAAAATTTTTAATTTTAGCCATGTTTAAAGGGTTTTCTGTGACAAAGTGAAATTGAATTCTGATTCAACTTCTTGTCAAAGGGAAACCTAGGTATTGCCTATCTAATAAATGATTTCAGAATTTTGAGTCATAAAATGTAGTCCCGTGGTTGTCCCTGAAAGTAGGTCACTTTTTCTGCATATGGCGAAAATTGTGAATTTTAGCCATGTTCAAAGTACTCTACGTGTAAAAAGAAGTCTAACTCAACTTTTTATCAAAGGTAAATGTAGACAACGCCTATATGATAAATGTTTGTAGAGTTTCAGATTGTGAAATTGAATCACGTGGCTGTCCCTGGAAGTAGGTCACTTTAGATGAAAATTGTAAACTTTAGCTGCATCCGAAGTACAATACTTAGCAAAGTGGAATAGAATTATGATTAAACGTTTTGTCAAACGTAGCTGTAGGTATTCTGTGTCTTTTAAAGTAGTGATAGGCCTCTGTGTCTTTTAAAGTAGTGATATGCAATACATAATATGAAATATTGTTTCAGCTACGTTCTGTAATGCGGACGCTCACTAGAATTCATTTGATAGATCTAGATATGGCCTACTTTCAGGGACAACTATGTGACTAAAAATCACTACTTGAAACTCTTCAAGCATTTATTAGTTAGGCGATACATAGATCTTTCTTTGACGAGAAGTTGAATCAGTATTCTAATTTGCTATATCATGTAGAGTACTTTGAAAATGGCTAGAATTCACAATTTTCGCCAAATGCAAAAATTGACCTACTTTCAGGGACAACCACGTGACTGCATTTCATGACTCAAAACTCTGCAATCATTTATCAGATAGGCAATACCTAGGTTTCCCTTTGAAAAGAAGTTGAATCAGAATTCAAATTCACTTTGTCACAGAAAACCCTTTGAACATGGCTAAAATTAAAAATTTTGCCAAACGCAAAAAAATTGGCCTACTTCCAGGGACAACCACGTGACTAAACGTCACGATCTAAAACTCTTCAAGCATTTATTAAATAGACAATACATAGATCTCTCTTTGACAAGAAGTTGAGTTAGAATTCTGTTTTATTTTGTCACATGTAGTACTTTGAACATGGCTAAAATTCACAATTTTCGTCAAACGCAAAAACTGGCCTACTTTTGAGGACGACCACGTGACAACCAAACAAGACCCCAAACTTTGCAACATTGCATTTGATAGATATATCAATCATCTATACAGGGTACAAATTTCAAGTCAAAAAAATTACCAGCTCGGCACTTATGGCCTTACAAAGATGGGCCAAAAATTACGTTATTTTGAAGCTTGAAACATTGTATTGTTTTGATGCTGCCCAAGACCTCAATTTTATCTCGTTGGAAATTTCACAACAATTTCTAAAAAGCCAAAATGTTGGTCTATTCAGATCTTGTTTTGTTTTGACGATACAATAAAAGATGTTGGAGTGACAATGCCGTAAAGTATGCCGATTTCCGTGTTTTTCAGATGCGGAAATTGGGGAAAATGGCCAGAAAACTTTGTTGGCCCGTTACCATGGCAACAAGGAGTTTTGATCTAAAAGATAGCTATTTTGAGGGGTTGTGGACCAAGTACTATCACTGTGCAAAATATGAGCCAAATCGATTTTTTGACCTTTGCCACCATTGTTTGATCCTTACAGACATTTGCTCTTAAAACTCGACAAGCACGCGGATATTTAGGCTAAAACTCGATGTTTTGCTTGCCGGGCGTGCGGTACGCCGCCATTTTAACACTGAAGACTGGTGATGTTCTGCCGCGCGGGCGGCTTTTTTTCCAACATGCCTCAATTTTTAATAAAAAACTATCATTACCTGGCGAGGTATGACGTTTGTCGAGAGCACTGACGGGGTTAAAGTTTTGGATGTTGTGATTTAGATGAACTAGAAAGGGATTTGTCGGGTTAGCGGCCGATTCCACGGGCCGGCGGGGGTGTTGGAGGGACGTCCCCTATGCCCGATGACCATACCATTTCCGGAGGAGCGTCCCCTAATTGAGGGAGAAACATCCCCTTTCCAAGAGGAGCGCCCCCTTGAAAGTCGAGGAGTGTCCTATTTTCTAGAGGAGTGTGCACATTCGCGAGGGATGTCCCCATTCGATTGGTCGGGGTGTGTTTGCTGTAGAACTCGTTAAGACTACGCCCTATTTCAAAGTTCGCTTTAGAGATTTATTGTGCTATTGTTAGCAGTCGGATCCAATACAGTTGTCACGAAAACAAAATCAATAAAATCGGTCTGTTCTCTATTTGATATTTTTGTGATTTTTTTCCCCACTGCGTCCCCATAGCGAATTGACGTTTAATAATAACCTCTTAACATGTATGATGAAACTTCTCACCAGTTTTGGTTATCTTCGTACACGAAAGCTAGTGAAAAATTCATTACTGTTATCACCCCACCCCCACTCATCTCATGGATCAGTCTGCATAGGTTATGAAGCAGTACAGTTCAGCTAACGTATCAGACACAGTTGAGATCACACCGTCATGGCATCGAACGCTGCCGATGTAGATGTGACAGGCAGGCGGGGAGCGAGCAACAGGCTGCCGCCACGTCGCCAGGTCTTCAACGATGAAGCTTACTCTTGTGAAGAACGACTTCTCAAGTGGGCGTTTGCTGCTCTGATCATGCTAGCCGTACTGGCTTGCATGGTCTGCAGTAATCTTTCCACCTTTGTCCTCGCGAAAGATCGAGCTATGAAAAACGAAACGAATTCGAACAGGACTGAGGCATTCTTTATGAACAATTACGGTGTGCTGGTGTCAACGAGCGACGCTGACTTCGTAGCTCTATGGCTGGTACTTTTTGTACCATCAGCATTCGGCTTCATACGCGCAATGATAAAGGAAAGCCTTAGCAGTGGGCAGCCGTCACCAAAGTGGCAGTCGGTGTTGCTTGTAAGTACCTAAAGAATTGTCTTATGCTACCTTCACATTTCCAATCCATGGCCCGCTCGGGCTGATGTGAAAACTAAGAATTGTACTTGGCAAGAAATATAATACGCTCGTTATTGTTCATTCTATGTAGTGTTTGTTTTGTTGTCTTTTATATCGCACTTTTATTAGGGCCTTGAAACTCGTATTTTTTTTTAAATTCAATTTTGAAATCATTTTTACACACAGTGACTTTCAATAACAATCTCCAATTGCATATCGACCGTCATTAAGCAAAGATTCGACGTCGTTTGGTGGTGAGAACTCATTGCGCCGGGGCAGACATTATTTCTAATTTTAAAACATCGGCCAAATATCACCGATGAGTCCCGAACGTTTCCGGCGATACAGTATCGTCACTTGATCGAATCATGTTTCGATTTCCGAAAACACAAATCAAATTCAATGCGCTTGGTGACCTCATGCGTTCTGAAATCACCGAAAATTGCCGACGGGAAACCTTTACTGGCTCGATCCTGTGTTGATTTATTGTGGGGCACAATAAATAAAGGGGTCTATTTCCGGCTTGTTTGTGTGTTCTTTTTCAAAGCTAGAGCGCAAAGTACGAAATACTGTAAATGCATATAAGTTCGCGGGGATTTAAATTCACGGTAGTGGGAAAAGGGAGTGTTCGTGGTGGTGTTGAGTTCGCGGTAGTCTCATACCGTCATGGAAAAAAATATGCAGTGTTGAGCTCGGTGAATTGGCAACGCGAACATGAAACCACCGCGAACATTACTGCATTTACAGTAATGATACAAATGTGCTATTATGGTGAAGAAAACTTTAATATTGTTAATGTCCTATCCAGAATATTTCCAATATTCATGCCTTGAAATTGCATTTGGGTACCTATAAGGGCCCTCATGTGCAAACGTTACCCTGTTTGTGAAAGTACTACAGTAGATGTATGTACAAAGACGACGATGATGATGATATGTAAACATCTTGGCGCTAAGATGTGCACCGTCAACTCAAGGTAGATACATCAACATAAATTTCGGAGGGCCGACAATGCCATTACAGTGTGTTTTGGGGGGTTGAATGAAACCTATGATTATCCAAATTAATAAAAGGCAAGACAGAACACAGATATTTTTTTAGAAAGTCTAATAAATATCATTCGTATATGTGGTGGTATTTTTTCGCACGTCGTATTTTGCGAAGATTAATTTAAGAGTTTCGAGGGTCATAGTCACCCGTCAACTTGCACGTGCCAAACTTGCGCAAGTTTTTCAATCGTTATCTGTGGGACTTGCTAACTTCGACACATATCCCGACATTGCAGTTATTTACAACAAGGGTTAGTCTATAACTCGTTCCGCTTCTCATGTGCACACATTTATGCATTTCTCCGCAATGATCTTTAAACCCTGTCGGCATTTGGATCCCTGTAGGAAACTGGACCCGTCCCGTTACCCTTTTCGTCTTTCTGAAGTGCTTTGGTAAACAAGCATTGGGGCTAAAACAGTAAAGGCTTTTTTATGACTCATGGACCCTGATATATAGGGGTCGTAGTAACAACATTGAGTGAGCGTGCACAGCATTGTGGGAAATATATCAAGGGTAAAGGTCCCTACGTATCATATGAAAGGTCACCTTGGAAGGGTTGTACTTTGGGAGTAGATTGGGTAAATGTGACAGCATTAAATCAATAATTCAACAAGAGTTCGTAGACCTCAGGCCTGCATGAAATGTATTGGGTTTCTGTAGACCTATTGTGTATTTTTGCCTTTTTGTCTGTGGTACGTGGTTGGAAAAATGAGCTTTTTACTGTGTTGGTTGTGCACCATGCAAAAGTCTGACTCTGAAATTCCATTTTCTGAATTTGTAAGTTTGGACAGGGATGAACATTACTTATTTTGGATTTCTTAAGTATGTAACCAACCACAGTACTTTGAAGTTGTTGAGACGCTACCTTTTTTTGTCTCAGATGGCCCATGCACATGTAGTTACTCTGTCACATGATATACTAATATCTTCCTATTTCAATGTACTGACCTAATGCAGCTGCTAAGTCTCCTTGGTTTGTGTTCTTCCAATGATATTCATTAAAGATTTATTTCTGGGGTGTTATTCACTTGACATCGGAATGTTACTCGCATAATTTGACCAATGATACTTTTATCTGTAGTTCCATAGACATTAGACAACATGAATAGTGGTAGCCCCCATGCAGCAGCAACAGTTAGTCCCCAGGGTGGTATGATATTTTCATTCAATCCATCCAACCCAAACCTAAATCTCCTGTAGTATCTAAGCCAAATTTAACAGCATAATTTACTATGAAAAATGTCCTTGTCAATCCCATTTATAGATGGCAAGCTGCTGGCAATGGAAGCTTTGAAAAGTTCAGAAGCTGTTGTAGTCAAAGCAAACACCCAGCAAACATCCCCACAAACCAATGAGCAGTTGCTTAGAAGGGGAATTTCATCATATATTTGCCGCGACAAAATGCAACAAACGATACTGAATTTAAAACAGAACAAAGCTAAGCCTCCACCACTTAACCCTGCCTGTACCATAGATTAAGCAGGCCCAAAAACCAAGCGAATATGACTTGCCCAAAACAACAAATTACCTGTATACAGTATGGAAATGGCATTACCAAAGAAACAAAAAGAAACACAGGACAAATCATACACATACCTTTCTCTTATGCCCACACTCTATACAGTTCTCCTCCACATTAGAAAATTGCATCTTCTTCTGTTTAAGTTCAAGTTCAACCATGATTGCCAACAGGGTAAAGGAACTTGTACCGGAACTTAAAACTCAGTACTATACAGCTCTAGAAACACCACAAAGAGTAATAAGCAAACTCCAATTATACCTGACCAACAGATATATAATCTGGCACACTCCCGTCATCTGGCAAACTGTCAGTGCCACTAAGTAACCTGATACATTGAAGGTGGCCCAGGCCAGATGATGGTTCTACACCCAACCATAATCTGTTTTTAAAACCAAGCAGATATTGGGAGGATGCCCCAACCACACAAAAACAGGGTCAACCTATACAGTATCAAGTTCAAGCACTAGGAGGCCCAAAATCAAACCTGACCACCAGGACACCACAAACAACTCACGTACCAAATGGCAACACAATGGTACCTTGCGTTCCGGAGATACAGCGCACGCCCCGTGCCCGCACAAAAGGTAACCTAAAATGTCAAGTTCAAGCACCAAGGGCGCCAAAATCAAAATTGAGCATTATTCAGCCACCGCCGACACATGTGCCAAATATCATCGCGCCAGCACCAGCCGTTCAGAAGATATAACTCCGGAAACACCCCTCCCGGACACAAAATTCGACCTGCCGGGTCAAGTTCAAACGCGACAAGGCCCAAAGTCAATCCTAGGCAACAGACAACAACCCCCCACCCATGCATCAAAAATCGTCGCAATCGCGCGTATCGTTCCGGACACACAGCGCCAAAAGTGCCCAAAAAACACCAAAAATGCCACCTGCAATGTCAAGTTCAAACGCCAGGAGGCCCAAAATCAAACATGAGTGTTAGGCTACCACCCCCAACCCACGTACCAAAAATCGTCGTGCTCGCACCATCCGTTCACGAGATACAGCGCCCTACATCCCCGGCTACCGAAAAGTTTCCAAAGCATCAAAACCATACCTGCATACATGCAGGTAATAAGATATCTCAGTCTGTATTTGTGCCTGTATGTCAGCACAGCAAGTATAACCGCCCTTCAGCAAAACAGCTGCAGCAATTGTTCAACTGCATTTATCAAACCTACCATCCACAAGTTCGGGTTTAGGAGCGGGTACCCCCACAACTGTTTTTTTCTCATTGGACCGGTCCAGAAAAAACAGACCTGAAAATAAACAGTGGACCAGATGTTGGACCGATTAAAAAATGTACAGGGTAAACTGGCTGGCGTTCACGTGTCTTGAGTCTTACAGATCCAAGAAAAAAACAAGAGTGAAGTAGAGGAAAGTTAATAGTCATTTTTACCAGCCTTATACAGACAAACTTGATCTAAAGCAGAGGCAGTTTATATGACTCGGATAGGATTTTAAAACGTCAATGAACATCGGATACTCCACCAAACCATTGCAGCAAAATGGATCATTGATTTTGAGTATCGCCCATTCACAAGTTTCCACATATGATTAGGTCCAGGTTCAGGTACCTGGACCTGAGTTTTCTGTTCCGGTACCCACCTCTATTCGGGTTGATTGGTTTCTTTATATTTTCGCAGATCGCTCTCGTAAGCGCATGTGAGGTGTCTGGGTTGTGGCTGTTTACCTTCTACGTCCTTGGTGACCCTAACGTCAACCTCCCAACCGCTATTATTCTGATGAACACCGTGCTAGTCGGTCACTTCATACCACGAGGTACTATGAACTGGTGGCTGGTACCGAATATTTTCGGCATTGCTTTTATCGCAGTCGGTGTGGTTTTGCAACTTACCAATGATCATAAGTTTAAGACAATGCCTTCCAGTTCCCCTGCGATTTGGGCGATACCAGTATCACTCTCGCTTCTGGCTATTGCCTGGTGTCCGCTAGTTCAGGAAATGCAGATGAAAGTAAAGACGTCCTCTTTACAGCAGCGTCAAAACCAACGTGATAGTCGACAGGTCTCCGAGAGGGCTGATTCTTCACAGTCATACCAAGGCCACAGCGTACAAGTGCAAGGCATCACTAACAACGACGCTCAAGGGGAAGCCAGAACTGCAAATTTGAGAGCCACGATATTAAAGAACTTTCTCAACATGGTTGTCTTAGTCACCGCGTTGTTTGTAGTACCACCGGGTGACACTGGCGTGGTTTCCAACGGCTTCAGCTCCCTATACTTGAGGCAGACCGAAATAATGCTTTCCGTTCTTCCTGCTTTTGGCGGGTACGTTCTTGGTGTAATCGCCTGTGCCATGTGTATCCAGTTCTACTCTTTTCTTATTCCTCTGAGTCTCGCCCCCATCGTAACATTTGTCTTGGCAGCCAACGTGCACTTGTCTCCATTGCTGGGGGACATTTGGGATTGGAAGATCATGAGTGGTGATAGTGGGAATCGATTTGACTGGTATGTGTATCTCAGAGTAGGCCTAGTCGCAGTGGGACAGCTCCTTTGCAGTGCCTACAATTTGTTCTGGACGGAGTCAACCATCTACGAGAATGAGTCAAACGTAAGTACATTTTCCATCTGTTCTATACATTCATATTATTGTGTACCCTTTAAGAAGTGATGTTATCTATCTTATCACCTTTTACAACATCCAATTTAATGCCATTATGTGTCATATAATTGTTAAAGATACAATTGCAAAGCAAATGGCGCCAAAGATAGAAATGATGCCTAAAACTTACAAAGCAGCGTTTTTCTGAAAACACTATTGATTGATGATATGATTATACTTCGACTATACTTTTGCATAAAAAATCACTCAAAACGGACGGTTGCAATATCCTCCTTAGTTCAAGACGGTATCGGATTTATTATTCAGCCACATTGTAAATCGTACAAAGCAGCTTCAAAATATGCAAATAGATGCAGAGTATGGGAAAAACAAATATCGGAAAAATTGTACTTATATCATAGAATATTCCATGGTCAAAGAAGATGTAAAAGAAAAAAATTAAGTATCTATTGTTTGGTATATCATGTGTGTTCAGTCATTTATTCAACCTTACTGGCTAGATTTCATAATAAAGGCAATTTTTGGTCAAACGTTTTTTATTCGCACGCTCACACAGAGGATGTCAGACATTAATCAAATCAATATGGCCTTATGTAATCAGACAGATGTATGCGCGACAGAACTTCAACTTTCACGTACTGTTCTAACCTCTAGTTGTTCTGGTTTCGACACTACACTGGGCTGTTTACCGGGCAACACATGCTACTCAATAGGGCCAAGACCCCCAAACACCCGACAAGACATTCTCCCGGAGACGCAACAGACCTACAGGGCCTTGTGATGATCTGTACTACCATGTACAGAGAGGTATGTGTGTATTTGATCATGAGAAGTGAAAGTATTTTTGGCAACGTCCCAGAGAAGAAGGTTCTAAAGATCAGTAGAATACTTTACCGATGCGTTCCGTATTTATTTATAGTCTGGAAATGTGTTGAAGTGATGTTTTTCCCCCACGTCTTGACCATGTTATGTAATGCATCTTTCTCACGAGGCGGCCATGATAGATCTAAAAAGAGTTCAATGAGGCAAACAAAAGACTGACAGTGTCCTTCATAATTGGCAGTTCAAGCAATGAAAGCCTGGCAATTAGAAAGGAGACCATAAGAGAATGGCTCCATGTCCTTCAAATATTTGTATTATTATTATTATAACTATGGGATCAGTCTACGCTGATCTAGATTGCTACATCTTTCGGTGCATAACACTAGTTTCTAGATCTTATATTGTGAATAACTTGTGTGGTTTGGGGAAAATTCAAATAGGAGCTGATTTTAGAAATAAGTTTTGTCTGTTTGCCTCATTGACCTCTTTTCCGATCTACCGATACCGCCGCGTTAGAATGGTGTATGCAAAGAGATATGACAACTTTATATAATCCCTTCTCTTAATTCTTGCTGCTTTCTTCTCTTGTGACAGACATGGGACGAAATGTCGCAGTACTTGGAGTCCATCAAAAAAGTAGCTGCGTCTCAAGAATTGGGGGAAGAGTACAACTGGACTGAAAAATTTGAAGCACACGTGTACTTTGACAATGGCGTGAGGGGAACCAAACTGACAGATTTTTCCGCTCAACTCGTCTGCCTGGTGAACAGCAAATTCAAAGGTTAGTTTTAACTTGTTTTTTTTTTACTGGCTTGCACTATGCTATGAAACATAAGCTGTGAAAGTGAGGAAATAGTCTTCACACTTGGTGTTCTCAATGTGGAAAACGTATGATTTCTCATTATGTCTACATGTTTGCATGTTTCTTTTTTTCTCTCTCTCTCTCTGTCTCTTTCTCTCTCTCTCTCTGTGTCTCTCTCTCTGTCTCTTTCTCTCTCTCTCTCTCTCTGTCTCTCTCTCTCTGTCTCTCTCTCTCTCCCTCTCTTTCTCTGTCTCTCAATAATAGAAATGACTATATTGCAAAGCAATATGTCCCAGGTTTATTGAAAGCTACAAGACAACCAGTCTAAATCTATTATATTTCTTAAGCTATTTGCAGTATATATTCACGTCTTTTACGTCTGCATAGAAGGAGGTTTATTGCCCGAGGTGTTGGTAAATTAACGGAATGGACTAGTGTTTGATTTGCGCAGTCAATTATACCGTGCGTACTCTGAACCTAAATATTGACTTATTTTTTAATAGTCAATATTCAGAGGTCCAGGTTTCTACTACGGAGGACAGAAGCATGTATATTTTTTGATCTGTCAAGAAATGACCTTTGCCATGTTTTGACGTCTAGCTGGCCCCTGAGTGGTGGTTGACTTGATAGACTGACGCATTACGACAAAGGGTTGCTGTCACATTTATCTCGTCACGAATATGCAAATGAGCACATGCCGATTTGACGACTACTACATAATCAGAATATGACCTTACGAGGCACGTGTCTCCACGCGTATATCAAATATTTGTAGTTGGTTTAAACAAGTTGACCGCCCAAAACAAACCTCACAAATCGGGCTTTGCAGCAGAGGTTTTTGATTTAGGTAAATATGTTTTGATGTAATTGCTTTTGCAAGGCGTAACCATGTATTGTTGTGGGAAAGTTCATTTGTTAGTACTTCTCTTAAGCGAGATAAACATACAGGATACAATTCAGAATTCTTCTTTAGATTGCACCATGGCGAGGATGGAGAAGATGTGGTACGGGTGGAAACTACAGTGGAATCTTCCAGGTTTTCTTGAACTGCCCCTTTACATTCACCTGAAAGACAACCAAGAAGTGAAGAGCAAGAAACGATGGAGCCAAGTCATGTACATGGAGTCTGCCCTGGACCGCCGTAAGCACATACTTAATCTGCACGTCTATGCACATGCAACATAACAACAGCAAAAATCAATCTTGACCAACAATTTCTCATCATTCCTAAGAATTTGCAACTACCTTTTTTTTAATCAAAAACGTTAAAATACACGTTTTTAGTCTATTCCCATTGTCTTTTGAGATTATTTGCTGAAAAAATGTATTTTTGAAAATTCAAGGTGGTGGATATAAGAAGGCAGAGCCCAACTGGTATCTTAGATGTGCGTTTCATAACGTCATTTTGGCGTCATTGATCGATGTTGCTATTGGCAACATAAGTCGTAAAAACACTATAATTCTGTTATCTGCACTTGATGTTACATCTTTGTAGCATACCTTGAAAGTTTCTAGGAATATCCTTTTTCCATGGTTCCTGCCAATACAAAATGATGACGTCATGATAGCGTCAAATATCTAAAGATCTTTATATGTTATGCCTGCATCAGTCTCCAATCAAAAACACGAACTCAACACTGTATTCTTTTCACCTTTCTAGCCGATGATGCACACGTCAAGTACATACTAGCGACCGACGGCGACGTTGACTTTGATGCCGACTCTATCGTGGCCATGCTGATGCAGATGCTAAGCGACAGACAAGAGGACGTTGGTGCGGTTTGTGCACGGACCCATCCGGAAGGGTCCGGACCGTTTGTTTGGTACCAAAAGTTTGACTACGCAATCGGACATTGGCTTCAGAAAGTAAGATATCTTTGAATTGTTGTGTTTTTAAAGCATTTTTTTTCGTCGCTAAATTGTTGTCAATCATCTTGCCTTGAGTTTGCTTGCTATTTCAGTAGCAGCCGGTATATTTTACAGGGAGTTGATAGCCATTCCTTTCTAACATGGACCGAGGTCTTCTAGTTAGGCTTAGGTCCCAATTGCACCGGTGACCGTCTGGGATGTAAATCCGGCCGGGCTCCGAAGCTACAAATTTGGACCAGTAGGGGGGTACCCTTTCATGGGTAGGTCACGGCGTATATTTGTTACCGGATCCCGGGTTTATTTCAAGTCCTGTGGCATTTTTATGGAGTTGGTTTCAATTACTTTCCGACACTAATTAACTAATTCATGTTAATAGTCCAGGTTATAGATAGTAGGCCAAATGCACTAAGAGACGGATAGAAATAAGAAAGAAGTTTAGTTAAGTTGGTTCAGTCCGACCACCGACTCCCCAAGACAGCCATGTTGGAAATAAACTTCTCAAGCAAGTTTGTTGCATTTATGTCGCCTCCTTTAGCGGCCTTACTACTGAACTGGCGTTTAGCTACAGTTAGTAGAAAGGCTAGCTGGAAAAAATACAATTAGGCCATTGCTTTGCAGGACATGGACGGCAAAACAACCCTAAGCAGACACGTTGAGAACATTCCCAGAATGAAGCTGGCAGTAAACTAATAACTTCATATCGTACCTTGTCTGTCAGGTCGCAAACCACGTGCTAGGATCGGTCCTGTGTGCCCCCGGATGTTTCAGCGTCTACCGGGTAAAGGCCGTCGCTGATGTGGTGGACGAGTACCGCTCTGATGTGGAAGAAGCTTCGGAGTTCCTCACGAAGGACATGGGAGAGGACAGATGGTTTACTACACTGCTAGTGAGTCGTGGAGTGTGAATTCTCTTCTATTGGGGTGGGGATGGGGTGTGCGGTGTACGTGCATGTGTGTAATACACATCTCTGCTTGTTTGATTGTGTGTGTGTATATGCGTAACGTTATGTATGTGCGCGTGTGTGTGTTGTCTGTGTGTGCGTGTTGTTTGCATGTGTGTGTTTGTGTGAATGTGCACGTGTGTATAAATTTGTATGTGTGTGCGCGCGTGCGCGTTTGTGTGCATGTGTTTGATGTGTGTGTGTATGTGTACATCTCTGCATGTGTGAATGTGTATGTGTAAGTGTATGTGTATGTTTAATTATGTGTTTGTGTGCGTGCGTGCGTGTGTGCGTGCGTGTGCGCGCGTGTGTGTCTATGCCTCCCATTACACTTGTATAAGGCTACCTCTGTATGACTGCAACATATCCATAACAACAAAAAAATGCGCAAATCAGAAGTCCTTCAGCAGTGCCAAGGTCAGCCACCAGTAGGCCCAAATCGACCTCGACCTTCGGGCCCATAACACATAAAGGTGGGTTTACACCTGCGTATATTTTCAAGTGCGCGTGAGTTCCGAATGAAATTTTGTCAATACGCGGCGGAACGCCCAACATTTGGAATTTTTTTGGAATAAATTAAATTGTACGTCGAGCCCATCTGGCGTTTGAATTACGACTTCAGCGTTTTCATTTCGCATGAGATGCGTATGATTGCAACTGAAATGCGCAACAGAATTTTCAGTACTGCGAATAGATTCGTATGGGGTACGTATGTTGGGCGTAATCCGGACGCACACAACGTCTACCGACCGCATGCCTGGCGCACCTGGTGCTAACTGCATTACAAACGCATTTCAGGTGTGTCAGAGGAACAGTTTCTGTTACATATACTTTTGTTTGCGAGCATTGCCAATAGGGTATTTTTGTTAGAGGAACACTTTGTACTATGTATGCTTTTGTTTACAGGCAGTGCAAGTAGAACATTGACAAGTAAACAGTGAAGAGGTTTTTTTATTCATTTGCGAAGCAGTGAAGCAGTGACACTGTGCTTTTACAGTAATGTGGGCCATCATTTACCTTAAGAAATTATGTGCACTGTTAAGATTGTGTTTGTTTTCACTTTGTCCTTAATGATTTCACCTATCATCTTAGTATTTCAACTACTATAAAAATCACACTCATACACACCACAAAACGTATTCAAGATCTTTATCAAACACGTAAATTAAATAATTATGAAACCTTACGCCCTCTTTCAAAGTTGTAATATGGCTCTATGTTGCACCTTTATTACCTCCATGAAAAAATGGAGGTATAGTTTTGAGTGTGTCTGTCTGTGTGTCTGTGTGTGTGTGTGTCTGTGTGTGTGTCTGTGTGTCCGCATATTTGTGGTCAGCATAACTTGAGAACCTCTTGATGGACTACGATGATATTTGGTATGTGGGTAGGGGTTGGGAAGACGAAGGTCAAGGTCAATTTTGGGCCCCCTAGTGTATGACCTTGGTACTGCAGGGCAACTTCCGGTTTTGCTATCTCTGTGTTCTGAACATGCTATGGTCAAGATTTTTAAGTATTAGATAGCTCTTATGCTCAGGAAAAAATGACATAAGTTTGGGCCCCCTAGCGTCTAGTTTTGGGATAGCAGGGGCATTTTTGTCAAAAACTTCTGACGAGGATAACTCAAGAAGGGAACAACGGATTTTCATGATTTTTGGTATGTAGGTACCTTAGACAATGTTGTACAAGATAAAATACTAATTATGCAAAATAGGCGTACATTTGCATAATTAATGAGAATAATCTATCATAGCAGTTTTTTCAATGTATCTCTTGTCCCGGACGTGATATGGTCGTGACATTTAGGTGGTAGATAGCTTTTAGCGTCATGACAAAGAGGGGCAAGTTTCAGTCCCCTAACATTCAATTGTGGAACTGCAGGAGCGTTTTTGTCAAGACACTCCAAAGAGGATAACTGCAGAAAGGAACGACGGATTGCCTGCATTTTAGGTATGCAGGTAGCTTGGGCAAAGATGTTCATAATGATATGCATTTTATGCAAATGAGGACTTAATTTGCATAATTAATGAGTAAATTGTATAATTCCATTGTTTGCAATAACTGTACTTCGTTAAATGTAACACTTGTTGATTTATAATCGGTGGAACATATGCAGATATCAAATATGCAAATGATGAACTTATTTGCATAATTTAGGCAAACATTGCAAAACAACCTAATGATTAATGATCTGAATTGGGAATTTTACTTGTGACATGTTTACTGTACGTTTGTCAATGATGAACAACACCATGCATTAATCATGTTAATGTTAAGTCATTTGCATGAAATTAACAAAAGCTCTAAATATTCATGGAGGTATGAGGTCGCCGAACTCTAGTTTCATGTGGTTTTACACACAAAAAAGTGCCATTATCAGCAAATTACGTCAAATATCTGTTGCACAAAATGGCATGTGTGTCACACAAGTTGACCCAGTGCTTGAGCAGGTTCCTCTACATCTTCCCGTCCCTGGAGGCTCTGTTGGGACCAGTTACATTCATGGTGTCCTGCAAGTTGTGACCATCTCTCCATGCCCCCGGTACAAATTCGTCAGTCCTGGCCTGGATCTGACATCTTGAGATGATTTTTTTTTGTCTGGACTCAGATGCACCTTCGTATTTATTCCAAATCTGGAGTGTGCGTCGATCACGCTATCAGTACGCGTAGTATGCGCAAAGCGATCGCAGAACGCACGGTACTAAATCTTGATCTATGTGTGCATTCGTTATACGGTCGCTCAAAATGCGTTGTGTCTGCGCTGTAAGAACGCTATGTACTCGCAATACCGCGATATCCGCGTATTACTGCGTATAAAGTGCAAACATGTAGCGTCTTCATAGCGCAATCGACCGACGTGGGACCACTGTATAGCGCATCCATAACGTTTTGGCCACCAAACTGCGTACGAACGATAGTTTTGTGCATGTCCAAAACTATCGGGTGTACTGGGCGTATATTTTCGTTTGCCTGCGTTCGTGAAACTGTCTAAAAACGATTCAGATGCGTTTGAGGTGCGACTTGTGCGTGCGGCCGCGTATTGAAGAAATTAGTCAAAATGTCGAAAAATGTCAAAACGGAACTCATGCGGCATGAAAATATACGCAGGTGTAAACCCACCTTTAAGATATAGTGCCAGATACGCACGCAAACAAACAAACACACACACACATAGACAGGCAGTCAGACCAACCTGCCCAAAACTATTCCTACACTTTCATGGAGGCAATAATAAATATTTTCCAGGTAAAGGCAGGCTGGAAGGTGAACTACTGCGCCGGAGCCTTCGACACCACCCACTGTCCGGAAGAGTTCGATGAGTTCTGGAAGCAGCGGAGGCGCTGGATCCCGTCAACCCTGGCCAACCAGATCCTTCTCCTCAAGAACTGGAAGGCCATCAACCAGAATAACAAATACATCTCCATGGCCTTCCTTCTCTTCCAAATTGTACTACTCTTGTCAACTGTCATCAGCGCTTCTACTTGCATCCTTATTGTTACTGGTTAGCCTGTTTTTACACAATCTCTCGCTGGCTTATCTCTCGCTGAGTTAATGACCCCCTCCTAAGGCGGCGGCAATTGTAGGGCCAGCCGGTAGGAGCGCGATTTTAGTCAGGCAACTAAGAAGACACTTTACTGTACATTGCATTGAATGGGAGATACTGCACTGGCACAGAATCCCCTTTTAATTTCTGCATAAAGCGGGTATCTCACTCAGGGCTAAGCCTGTTTAGTTTGCGACAAACTATTGCGGCAAGTTTGCACATTTTTCGCCATTTCTCTTCTAGTCAAAATGACGTACGACACATGGGTAAGATACGTGACATCTACAAACAAAATGGCGAATTCTCAATTTCGGCCCCAATACGATAAAAGATAATATGATTAGCAAAGTTGTGTTGCCACTGAATTTATAACCAATGTACAGTGATTAAGATTCATCAAAACGATTTTTTTTTAAATTTTTCAGAAAAATTCCCCATTTCAGGCGACCAATTGGTAACCTGTTGGCGACTGTTAGCGAATGTTTTTCACAAACAGTTGCCAACGGAGGGACTCAGTGAGGTTTACATGCTTACATAGATTGGGACATACTGTACTGAACAAAGATCCCCCTCCTTGTCTGCATAAGGGACAGTTCAATGTTATCATCAGGGCAGGTCTTTGATGTACACTTTGACATCAAGTGGTTTTAATCACTTTTTGTTGTTCCATGAACTGTTTTTGTTAGGTGGACTTTACTATGGAGCCGGTGTTCCTACCTGGGTGTCGTTCGTGTTCCTCGTTCTTCTCACCCTCATATTTGTCCTGATCTGCATCTATTACTCACAGGAAACTCAGCTCAAGGTATTCAAAACACAGACTTATTTGTATCCTTTACAGTATTAGGATGCCTATACTTGTATATTAAATGGAAATAAATGTAGAATGAGGCCATATAAAATCAGTCTCGACTCCTTTATAAAACCCTTAATACAGCAGCGTAAGAGGTTCGTTTCCAAACTTTAGGCAGACTGGGTTGTTCGGAAAGATGGATGATTTTCTTCGGATGCGTATTGCATAATCATGTGTGTTTAATTTTTCAGGTCGCCAAGATATTGTGCGTTATATTCCTGTTGGCTACGGCAGTTGCAGTTGTGGGTACAGCAAGTCAAATGGCGATCTCCAACACCTCTAGTGCGCCCAGCATAGGTAGTGTACACCCATTATGGGTTTGTTATTGTAACGAATTTATGTTGCATCTATGTATACCATTAATGTAAAGAAACCACTGTACAAAAATTGTGATTTAGCCTTTGGGTTCAGCAAGTTGCAACAGTTCTTAATAAACCATCTCTCTCTCTCTCTTACTCTCTCTCTCTTTCTCTCTCTCTCTCTTCTCTTTCTATCTCTCTCTTACTCTCTCTCTCTCTTTCTCTCTCATATTTGCATATGACTAGTTTTAACAATAGTGACCAATTAATTCAAGACCGAAGTTTTCATGACCGCCTGTCACTTTCAACGATTAAACTCAATTCATAGGCTCTGTGAGAATTCGGCCACGTGCCACCGACTGTGCCCCACTGTCAACGGACAGGAACGGACTAGCATGTCCGCATTCTCGTGATCTTGGACTTGCCATGGCTTATCTCTAAATGGTAGCCTCGTCCGGTTTTCACCAGCATCTTTATGAAAAACTTACCAAAACTTTGAAATATACTCCTTACCATTTTGAGAACTTAGTCTATGTTGGTGTAAATCGCATTAGAGCAAATTCTCACAGGATTCTGCCAGTGCCTTTCTCATGGAGTCTTTTAATGAGGTAATTTAAAATCTTTTTCCATAGCTAATGTACATGGGAAATACGAGGGTTGCTATCCGGAATATCGCAACTCATCAGGGTTTCTGCTGCCCCATGCTGTCACGAGGATAAAAGACATGACCAACGACAAATGCATGGACCACTGTT
Organism: Branchiostoma floridae; assembly: GCF_000003815.2. NCBI lineage: Eukaryota > Metazoa > Chordata > Leptocardii > Amphioxiformes > Branchiostomatidae > Branchiostoma > Branchiostoma floridae. Next base: position 3,187,214 of record NC_049988.1, on the reverse strand, counting down.
ATGAGAACCACTTCGTCTTCTCGGGTAAGTGGACATTTAAAACATCTGAGTTTTATGCAGGACAAGCAATGACTGTTTTAAAGGTAAGGTACATACCTCAAAATTTTTGACGGCTGGCAGTTCATCTTGCTCACGGAGAATGACCTAGTCTCGATCTCGCGAGAGGACACGAGAACTAGATCAGGCTTGCCTAGATCATCTGCCTCCTCCCCCCGCCTCCCTGCATAGTAGGGGTAGGTAGGACTTCGCAAAAATACATTACTTCTTCCTTACAATACAAGTTGGCTGCCACCAAAAAATCAAGTCCAAAGCCGTTCCAGGTCACAACATGCACAAATTCAAGTTCTGCTGCAGTGCCAAGGTATCATACGGGGGGGGGGGGGTACTCTCCAATCAGAGGTTAGGCTCAGGCTGTTTTGTTTACGTTTTTTTTTAGTCGTTTTTATCGGGCTTTCTATTTTGTCATTTTCTTGAAGTACGCCAGGTTTTGACACAGCAAGATGTAAAAAAAATAGAAAGCCCGATAAAAACGACTAAAGAAAACGTTACAAAAAACAGTCTGAGCCTAACCTCTGCTTGGAGAGTAGGGGGGGGGGGCAAAATCGACCGTGACCTTTGTCTTTCTAACCCATAAACGAAATATCATCGTAACTCGTACATCCTGAGGCTCTAAAATTATGCTGACCTCAAGTATCCGGAAACACAATCACATTAAGTAGACACGCCTAAAACTAAATTTATATCACATTAAGTAGACATGCCTCAAACTATATCTACAGATTTCATGGAGGTAAAAATGACTGTGGCTACTCACATGATTTATAACTATAGCTAGCACTGTTGTGTATGTATCTGGACTCCGTCAATGTTGTCCATTTTCACGGTAAAGTGACTAGAAAAATGCACTTTGCCTTAAGCGGTACAGACCTCTTTGATACCAGAGCTTGATTTTCTTTTTCAGGTACAGGACCCCCCGGAACCGTCTGTTTCTGTGGATCTGAGGATGACATGAAAAACGCGACCAGGCTACAGGAGAGCATGTGTGCATTCCCCTGTCCGGGCGACTGTGGCGAGACCTGTGGTGGTAATCCACAACAACTATCGGTTTACAAGATCAACGAACGTGAGCAAATTTTCTTAGGTCAAGTATAGAATGAGCATGAGATATCAGAACTGGAAGTTCCGCTACAGTATCATAACAAGCCGATAATGGGAGGGGGATGAAAGTAATGTCAAGAATCAAAGAGCCATCAGTCCCGTAGTTATAGGCAGCACAACGTTTACAGGGAAGTATAGCGCTCAACAAAAGTCTTCAACCTAACACGGTCTGGCTAGCTGATTAATTGCTTTTCCTTAACATTATTTAAATTACTGGACCACGTATGATTGCCGGATATCCTGCAAGACCAGGCTGTTTGTAGAAATGAATACAAAATTAAGTTTATGCCAAATTTATACTCAACTGAAGGCATTGTGTTGAATCATTTTTGGTACGTTTTGCGTTCTTGATGTCTTTTATATCGTGCTTTTCGATTCAGAAAACTAGCCTAAGCCTAACGTCACATTTTCACAAAGGGCAGTTTTCCGGAATGAAAAATACGATATAAAAGACAACAAAAACACAAAACGGACCAAAAATAATGCAACAGCATGCCTTGTGAATATCGACTTGAATTTTTGTTTCCGCAAAAATCCCAGGGGGGGGGGGGCGTAGGCCTAATATGGGGAAGTGTCTATTGACTCTTTATTCGTTGCCATTGTCTTTCCTGTCCGGAACTTCGTTTAAATGAGAAATGTGATAACGTTTGTAGTTAAACAGTTAAAATATTTCTAGAGGAATATGTCTTTTAATGTTTTTTCTAAATATGTCATTACTACTTTGATTACTAATAGACAGAATCTGTGCACTCTTTGCATTTTCCAGTGTTTGGGATCCATTTACCAGTAGACGTGACTACTCTGTACGTAGCCATAGTTGCTGGCATACACATCGTAGCGGCCCTACTTCACCCACGGGAGTTCACGTCCATCATCCACGGCGTGGTGTACCTGTTCACCCTGCCGTGTGTGTACATCCTCATGAACGTGTACAGCGTGTGTAACCTGACAGACCAGTCATGGGGTAAGTGACAAATCTGCGGCAATCTGATCTTTTAATCCGCCAACCCCTTCTTGAGTTATTCCCTTTCAAAGTCTGAAACTGTACCGGTTCCTACAGTTCCAAAACAAGCCGCTAGGGGCCCAAATCTACACCACTTACGCTAGGCCCCATAACCTATCTACCGCTCAATTCATGACCACAGCATGTTCAGAACTCGAGATACCCAACCCGGAAGTTCCGCTGAGGTACCGTAACAAGCCGCCAGGGAGCCTAAAATCTAATCGTCTCATCAAGACCTACTCACATACTAAATATTAATACAATCCATGCAGTCGTTCTTTAGTTACGGTGGTCTTCTACAAACACACACACACACACACAAACGCTACCGAAAACATAACATTGGGAAAGGTAATATTGTTCTGTTTACTTGATAAGATTACCGGTCTATCGCGGTTTGAATAGATAAGAAAGACCTTACGGTCTAGTCTCCGGGTTGATATATTACAAATGTAATAGTCATGCATTTTGTCGATCCTTCTACAAATAATGTAAATCACAATTAAGAGGCAAAGAAAGTGATAAATGGGAGCAAAGCCTTTTTACTTGCTTGTAGATAATTAACGTACATATAATATGTAACTACATATGTGATGTGCGTAGACCGTAAGAATGTGACAAGGGTTATAACATCAATTCTGCTGTTGCCAAACACATTTAATTTATCTTTAGACAATATTCTCTGGTAAGCCAAATATTGATGCTAACGTGCGAAGAAAAAATTTTGACCAATAAAACGTTGCCTTCACTATGAAATCCAACTGGTCAGAAAGGTTGAACAAATGACGAGACAAATAGTGTATGGTTCACAAAACAATTATTATTTTTCGTTCTATCACATCTTCATCGACTTTGGAATTGACATTGGACGCAAATCAATGCTTTTGTTACCCGTATTATCAACGAGGCCTTTTAGTGAGAATACTAATTTGTAAATGTTCTGTGTCATTTCTTTCAAGGTACGAGGGAGGCGAGATCCCAGAAAGAACAGAGCAAGGAAAACTTCTTTGATGACATAGTGGTCAAGATGCGCCAATGTTTGACGTAAGATATGTCTGTTTGTGCACTGACTTGTCAAGCATTGCTATTCAAACAAACAAAAAATAATTTGAAACAAACTAAAAATAAACGCACAAATTTGCAACTGTAATTTACATTAATCGATATAAATAATTTTCCAGCAGGAAGTGTCATTTAAGTATGGTCGTATTGACTGTAAGAGCTTACGCGTTTGTACTAGCGTTTTTCCCCCCCTTGCTTTAAAAACCAAAACAAATAGATATTAATTAAGTTAATTAAGTAAACTACCTACCAGCCCAACAGTCAGCTACACGTGTATCACATAGATAAACCAAGTGCTAATAATCGATAAAGAAACTGGAAGAAAGAAACGATGTTTTAGACATTTGCTTGACAATATTTTCTTTTCTTTTTGTTCGCCCCAGTTTCTGCAGACGATGTTATCAGGAAACAGAGGAAGACACAGACGAAGAGCTTGAGAGGGAAACTATGGAGGATGAGGTAGACCATGGAAGGTCTGATCAGGACCAGACTGTGCCTACCGGCTACAGGAGCCGTGGGCGCAGCAAAAATGTGGAAAGTAAGTTCAGCGGGCACTATGCAATTGTAATAGGTAGAGCCTAGGGCTGGGTATCGGTACAGTGTACCAGTACAAAACCGGTTTTCCTTATTGGACCGGTGTGACAGCGATCTCGCCCCCCCGGGGGCGAAATCACTAGCGATCTCGCCCCCCCCCCCCCCCGGGGCGAAATCGCTAGCGATCTCGCCCTCCCCGGCTAGTGATCTCGCCCCCTACCTCGCCCCCCTTTAGCGATTTCGCCCCCCCCCAAAAAAACGGGTTTACATGACATTTTAGCAGTTGATCGGTATAAATCACAAAATGCAGTTTCAGAATGATATAAGTACACGAGTTTGATACATAACTCAATTCATAGTATCAATAGTAACGTAATTACATGGTGATAAGATAGTTGAACTTGTTTCAGACAAGGAGGGTTGGGTCCCTTGTATTCCCATTATTGCATATACCTGAGTCTTGACATAAGATGTATTTCATTGTATTCACCTGTCCTCAAACAGCCTATATATCTACAATATGAAGTCTCTACCATGAAGTAACCACAAAAGAACTATGTAATGTCTTTACTACTTATGCAAATATTAGGTATTAATTAGAATAACGCACATTTTGGTGTATGCACCTGGCCAAGGGATATCTTCACCTCCAACATGACTGTTTTTTCTAGTATTTAGGAACTGATGCATTTACCCGTGTTTCTTAAGACTGGTACTTTACCAGTGTTTGTGTAGCATTTAGCAACAGCTATATCAACTTGCGCGTAGATAGTGTTTATAATGAGAAACTATTATTCACGTGTGTTTTTGTTAGTGCATTGGAAATGTTTCCAGCACAAGAAAGAAAACACTGTGACAAATTGAAAACATATAGCTGACGTATTCCGTACCATAGACGGTGTTGATGTATACGTTCGCAGTAGCACTGTTTTATGCCACCTCAGCTGCAAAAATTGTCTTTTTCATTTCAATGTCATGTTTGCACCGAACAATATAGTATCGACTTTCGAGGTATGACAGACATCTTACGGTACGGTAATAAGGTGCCATATAGGTACCAGGTAACACACCATACACGTTACTCCCCAGGTGCAGTATAGTACCAGGTAGCGCACCTGTTATATGTATAACCAGCTGCTCTTCAAGGGGGGACCTCTAGGTGACTGCAGGCATCAGCTGACTGCCTCTTCCTTTTTTTATCTACCTTTTTTTT
>NC_049988.1:3162615-3182144 GCF_000003815.2 Branchiostoma floridae | reverse complement strand
TGCACCTGGGGAGTAACGTGTATGGTGTGTTACCTGGTACCTTATGGCACCTTATTACCGTACCGTAAGATGCCTGTCATACCTCGAAAGTCCATACTATATTGTTCGGTGCAAACATGACATTGAAATGAAAAAGACAATTTTTGCAGCTGAGGTGGCATAAAAACAGTGCTACTGCGAACGTATAAATCAACACCGTCTATGGTACGGAATACGTCAGCTATATGTTTTCAATTTGTCACAGTGTTTTCTTTCTTGTGCTGGAAACATTTCCAAAGCACTAACAAAAACACACGTGAATAATAGTTTCTTATTATAAACACTATCTACGCGCAAGTTGATATAGCTGTTGCTAAATGCTACACAAACACTGGTAAAGTACCAGTCTTAAGAAACACGGGTAAATGCATCAGTTCCTAAATACTAGAAAAAACAGTCATGTTGGAGGTGAAGATATCCCTTGACCAGGTGCATATACCAAAATGTGCGTTATTCTAATTAATACCTAATATTTGCATAATTAATAAAGACATTACATAGTTCTTTTGTGGTCACTTCATGGTAGAGACTTCATATTGGAGATATATAGGTTGTTTGAGGACAGGTGAATACAATGAAATACATCTTATGTCAAGACTCAGGTATATGCAATAATGGGAATACAAGGGACCCAACCCTCCTTGTCTGAAACAAGTTCAACTATCTTATTACCATGTAATTACGTTAATATTGATACTATGAATGGAGTTATGTATCAAACTCGTGTACTTATATCATTATGAAACTGCATTTTGTGATTTATACCAATCAACTTCTAAAATGTCATGTAAACCCGTTTTTTTTGGGGGGGGGCGAAATCGCTAAAGGGGGGTGAGGTAGGGGGGCGAGATCACTAGCCGGGGAGGGCGAGATCGCTAGCGATTTCGCCCCGGGGGGGCGAGATCGCTAGTGATTTCGCCCCCGGGGGGGCGAGATCACGGGGGGGCGAGATCGCTGTCACACCGGTTCAAAACCGTCTTTTCTTATTTTTTCGGTCCAGAAAAACCGGACTTGAAAAAAGTTAGTGAACTGGATGTTGGACCGATTCAAAAATGAGAGATTTTATCGGCAGGCATTAATGTGTTTGGGGGCCCAAGAAAATAACAAGAGCGAAGTAGAGTAAAGTTGATAGTAATTTTTACCAAGTTTCTATAGTCAAATCTGGTCTGAAACAGAGGTAATTATTGTTGTTAACCATTATTTTGAGTATCGCCCATTCGCCAGTTTTCACAGATAATTATAATTAGGTCCAGGTTCAGGTCCAGACCTGATTCTCTGGTCCTGGACCGTACCTGTACCTGAATTTACCGGTGCCTACCCCTAGTTTACAAATGGTTCACCGTTTTAGCTCAAACCGATCCTGGAAAGTTCGAGATGAGGTTCAAGACAACACGGCAGTGGCTGCAAAGCATATTCGGTGCAGTATCTAATAAGGTACGGCAGATATTTTACATCGAAAAGTACTTCCCCCCCCCTAGATTTGAAGCTGATTTGATCCATTTGTTCCACGTGTCGCCTCTATTGCTTGCTTTATGCTGTCAAAACTCTTCAATGTAATTTCAACTTTAATTATTATTTTTAATTACTATTTTTTTTTCCTTTCCAGGTTGAGGTATATGAACCAATGTTTACTCGTGAAGGATACACAGATACAAGCTTCATCGCTGGGATGGCAGATAAGGTAAGAACATTCTGGTAGACTTCACATTTCTAATAACCCTTACCACTCGCACACCCCAACATTGTTTTACTAAGAATTGACCCCATTGCATTTCATTCGATAGCATTAAGGCTCATCCATCTATTCATTACTTTAGCACATTTCTTCACCTCCCTTACCTGGCTGTCTTGGATTCCTTATAGATATATAGAACAATGATGTAGTTATAAGACAACGTTGTTTTCAGCGTTTCTATCGGTTATAATGCACCTTCTCTTTTACAAAGCTCTACATAATGTATTGGACTAAGAATAAGAATAATAGTATTCATGTTTATTGCAAACTCTTGCACGTGGGCTAATTGCAGGTAACATGAGAGATTCACACAAAGTATAAAACAATATCAAAGGTGTCTACTCTAGTGTAAAACTAGTAAAAGCTGACTCTAGGTGCTGGGTTATTGGGTTCGACTCCTTTTTCGAAGACAGTGGAAGACGAAAGATCCCACCTTTTCTATTATGTGTGGGTTTTTGTGGAAGTTAGAAGGAGAATTGTTTGTTTTTTTCGGTGAAGGTTGAGAAGTTTGGATGGAATTGAGTCAGGATATGGCAACAGTAAATTCAAAGTGTCCGTGCTTGTCTGGTAGACATTGAGCGTTCTTTATGCAACTATGTATAAAATGCCTTTGGTGAAATGACGTATTAACCCCCAAAGAACTAATCCTTCTTAACTACCTTTACAGGACTTAAAAGACATCGGAGTGGCCGATATGTACGACAGAAGTGACTTTCGGCGTCACATCAGGCAACTACATCAAGATGAGCCAGACATTGACATCAGAGTGCCGGTGAATCTTCATTCTCTGTCGGAATGCATATATGCCGTCAGAATGGAAATTCTTTTCTATTCCTGGCAATTCTTAGCGTGTTCTAGAATTCTCACTGTATTCCAGTTATTTGTGCCTGTTCTTGTGACTGGCCCTCGAAGTTGAGGAATATAGAATGGTATTCAAAATTCTGAGTGTATTCTAACTAATCTAACTGCAGTATGACCGCATTCTGCGGCATTCCAATATTATTCGAAACACTCTTATCTCATTCGATGGAGAACCGAAGCGGCAATTGTCATTTCGAATCCTGTCGGAATTTGGCCAAAACAATATCTGGAATGGATTTATAATTTCTAAAATACACTACGAATTCCAAGGAATAGAAAAGAATTTTCATTCTGACGGCATTTTGGTTCATTCCTTCTCGTGTGAAGAGAGTATAAGGTCCATTCATACCCGAATAGCCCCGAATGTGGAACGAATTTTGCAAATACTTCTTTCCGGCTGTTGAAACAACTTTTATTGACACCGCTATTAAAACAAAATTAAAAAGGCAGATAGATATATATAGTTGACAAGGAAGACAGGAAAATAGATATAAACACATTCAAGTAACAAACAATTAATTGGGTATTGAGCGGTTGAAGCGAAAGTCCTAATTCCCCTCCCTCAGTGATTTAGGTAGGACACGGTGGAAGCATAATTTGGAGTTTTATGCTTTCACCGTTTGAATAATTTATGAAGGTGTGAGATATCAGGTCTCTTGTTTATTATTTTTCTTTGATATTTCTAAGTACATCTTATAGATTATGTTACAATTTTGAGACCTTCTATCCGTACACACACACAAAAAGCGCTTACCAACCTTAACGCTTACCGTCCTTATTAAGTTGAAATGACCCAAAGCCTACGTCACACATCCAGACAGGAAGTGTGACGTCAGAAAGGGTCAGAGGTGCTTGGCAGTTGGTATCGGCCCCCGTCTCCAGAAAGGTCGGTGGGCTCTGAGGAAAATGGCCTCCTTCACTCCCCTGAGAAAGTAATCCTATTCGGAATCAGATAGATATAGATATGTATTGATTCAACCAAGGAGATAATATCTTAAATTCAACTTAATGTTCTTGATACCTTCCTTTCTCGTTTGTAGGACAACGTAGAGACCTGGCTGAAGATGATTGGACTGGATACCGACGAGTACAAGGAAAACTTCACACGAGCTTTTCCCAAGGGCACTAAAGCCCAGGTCGTCTTTCAAGAACTGAAGACAATGACTGAAGATCGCATTGTAGCCAAGCTGGGTGTTGAAGCTAAAGGTAGTCAAATTGTACTCACCTTTTCACCTCCCACTAATTCAGGTTTCTCCATAAAATCAAACATTATTTCTTAATTGGGACTAACATATACGCTTTGAAGCTATTACTAACTAGAGTTCCACGAACACATATCTTCGCCAAATAAACGAGGGTTATTATGATTGTCCGTTTACGCGGCATTATAAATCGTTCATGCTATTATGGTCCTGTCCTATTGTTAATATCAAAACCGGAAATCCTTCTGTCGTACGATTGAAGGGGCGAAGCAGGCAATGAGGGCACATAATCTAGTCATTTGTTTATGTTGCCGACACCTACCAATAAACAATTTTGTTGGCTCCTGGCCTCCGTTGTATTGGACAGTGAGCAACCCGTCCCTCGGAAGTGATAGCATCTAAACGCAAACAAGTCCGCCTACAACAAACACACACAGACAGACGCATAGCCCCGGAAACATAACCTTCTCGGGGAAAGTAATGAATAAAATGTTATCTATAATTTGTACCATCGTAGGTCATCTGCGAAGGCTAAAACTTGCAATCACGAGGATTCGGCAACCAACGCTGCGTGAGTAATATCTTTTTCAAATACTGAACGATAGACATCGCTCATTTGCATTTAAGTGTTAATGACTCATCCCGAGGTGTATATGATATCATAAGGCCTGGTCATTTGTTATAACTGCGTACTGAAGAAAATTACCATGTGCGCAACGCGAACAAGGTGATTTGATGAGGTGGTTATAAAAATGACTAGTCCTTATGACACCAATCCACGAGGAGGAATAGAATTAACGTACTATCATATAGCCTACAAATTATAGTATGACGTATATGCGCATAGATCATTTCATATTATGCATACTAAATGTCCTTTTGGTACGTAATAAGATAGCTGATTTAATTTTGAAACCAACATTTCCACGGGAAATAAATCGTAACATTGCAATCTTGGCATAGTAGGTATGTGTAAAATCTCTTTGTAATCTTTTCATGATCATTCCTCTAGTTGTGATTATTCTCTGCTGGTATTATTCTGATTAATCAATGTCCGGTGTGTCTCTCATACTGATAAGTCAATGGCCTATGTATCACTTATTCTGATTGGTCAATGGCCTGTGTATCACTTATTCTGATTGGTCAATGACCTGTGTATCGCTCCTTCTGATTTGATCCGGTAACACGGGTCTTTAAAAGTTACACTTTCATTACAAACCCGCTGAATATTTATCATAAACCCGGCCGACGTCATCTGGCTATATGATGTCAGAATAGCATCTACACTCTCAGGATATTGGACTAGGCTGGCATTACAGTTAATTCTACTCCCCCCCTTAATTCTATTCCTCTATATCATTCACAGGTGAGGGAAGGATTCTTCGAGCAAAGAGAGAGGTAGAGGGAAAGTTTCAAGAACACCTACAAGACGTCACCACCCACACGAAGAAGCCTTACCTGGACCCCACTACAGAACAGTTTCGTCTCGACCAGAACAAAGAGGACGAATTCAAACAGAATCTCTTACAGCTGCGCAACTCCTACCTTCTGACGTTTCTCTTGGCTAATGCCGTGTGGCTGGTGCTGATGTTCACCTTGATTCAGCATGCTGAACTGCAGGTAAACTGGATAACAAACGTTTGTATGCACATCCAAGACAACGAATCACACCTTTGGCAACCGTCTGTCGCCTTCTAGTGTGCAACTGGTATCAATCCACAATGAATCCAGTATAAAAGACCTGTTTCTTCCAGATCACTTCAGTGTCACTGACGAAGGATAGTGGATTCTATCCAAAACGTCTGACCGTTTCAAAACCACATCCAGTTGCTTGAGTAACTACTTTTTGGCGAATCCACACTGAAGCTAGTTATGGCCTCTTAAATATTATCCCAAACGTAAAGAGTTGTAATATATGCAATATCAAATCAAATCACATTTCTATACGTTTGGGGCCGCATTGTTAGCATCGACACCTAGCTGCAGTGTGAATTAGTACATATCATGAGGAAGGTCACAGACGGGCATCGAAAAGTAAGCTGTTATTTTATGTCTTATTCAAGACCCTTGTTATCCAGTGACTCTAAAAAAATGATTAAAGTGACATTGTTTCCCTTGTTTAAAGCTTGGCACATTTCTCTTGCACTATTATAAATACAATACAACAAAATTTGGTTAATTCTCATTACATTTTACTAGTGTACCATCGAGATATGAACTAAAGAGCCAGGTTTCATTTTCTTTAAGATAATTGAATTGTTGAAAGTCTCTTAATCTAGGATAAATTACAGTCTATCTGAAGCACACAAGATAACTTTGTCACTTTGCAAATCATGTAGTTTATTACTAGATATTACTAGGTGTGGTAATCTCTTTTTCATTTTCATGGTGGGTGTTGTTTTTGGTAAAAGTTGGCAGTGCATATTTCAGAACGTGCAAAAGCATGTTTGTAAATAACATGTTGTATCATCTGTACTAAAACTGTCTTCAAGGCAAAAAGCCCCGTTCATATTTGTTCGCGTTTGCAATTCCGTACGAGTTGCGTAATTTGCGTATTTATATTTTGGATTCGATATATTTGAAGGGAAAGAGTTACTTCTGATATTGACTCACTCTTCTGCAGCCCGACTATCTAATCGAAAAGAAACTACTTCTTCTTTGACTTTACCTAAGCCAAAAATATGTTAGAAACTTATACGGACATGGATATACGCACAAGTGCGAATGACCTCTGACCTTATCCATTTCAGTTCAATTCCGTACATTTTCTTCATGTGACATAAGAATACACCATACCAAAATACTGTATGACCTGTATTGTTGTTTGTTTCTGTATTGCTCTACAGGTACTCAACACCAATCCGTTGGGGTTGGTGTTTCTCGGCACCTTCACCCTAGTCCTGGGTGTCCAGTTTGCCGCCCTGGTCGTCCACCGACTGGCTACCTTCATCCAGTACATCTCACGTATTCCAATGGTCACCAGAAGGAGGAGAGAAATGTCATGGCCTCGCAGCATAAACAGTCGATATGAGCCTATTCCGTAGGGCTTTTTACAGCAATACCCTAGGCATTGTTGAATTGATTTACGTTCGCGGGGATTTAATTTCGCGGTAGCGGGAAAAAGGACTTTTCCCGTTGATTTTATGTACGCGGTAGCAGCATGCACCGTCATTACTTTTCTTACTGCCATTGAAAAATGTTCGCGGTGGTTTTAAGTTCGCGGTGAAGCGGCCACCGCGAAAACCGCAAACATTAATCCACCGCGAAAGTTTCTGCTTTTACAGTATATGGATGACAGCCGAATCAATTTTCGTCAGTTTCAACAACAACAGCAAATTCGATTATACCGTAAATGAAAGAGCAACTGCAAAATGAACTAAATATTTGCAATAATATACTGAAAATGGTATACTGCCATGTATTGCCAAAGTGAAACCTAAAGTTAAAAAAACAAATGATAAAATAAGTAAAATGCAGAATATATTGATCGGTAATTGACAGATTATGCTCTGTTTGTTTAAGTCATTTGTTCAACCATCCTGACAGATTTTTCCAATCTTTTCTTGGCATGTTTGCATCGATGTTGGGGTTCAATAGGATGTCATCCATATAATTGAATACGCACGGCCTTACGTATAGGTCTGCTTTTCGATGCGACTTTGTTTTGTTTCATTGTTAAATTTAGATTTTTCACAATATTAAAAGGGAAAGAAAAACCTGCTGCATAGGTTGACACCCCCCCCCCCCCCAAAGACAACAAGGTAACAGTACGATAAAAATGAACTGACATCTCCAAATGTACAATACAGCTCATAACGAATTGCACCGAATAATTATTCAGTTTTCAATACCTCAATGTATCTCAACTATGGGAAATCGTAAGTACCATTTAAAATGTCGTACTGGTTTTAGAACCGAACTAAGGCCACTCTATCTTAATCTTATGGATGACATCTTCTGAAGACCCTTAACCTAATGCGGAATGACGCGAAAAAATTCATAACTAGAGTTCCACGACCCCATACCTTCGCCAAATGATCCTAGCCTTTACAACTTGTTTGTCATTGATTATGCAAATAAGGCTATCATTTGCATAAATCATATTAGTTTATCATCTCCTCCACCAAACAACAGACATACATAATCAAGATTAAAAAAGAAGGCTTTTATTGCATTTTCTGATAAGTTATGCAAATGAGGATCTCATTTGCATAATAAATGTTCAACGATGTTCACCTGTACATAACTTCCAAATGCTACAAGTAAGAAGTTCCCATCATTTACCACAATGACACTTAAGCATTTTTCTGATTAATTATGCAAATTAGGTCTTTGATTTGCATAAAATATATCTATCACTATTCTTCTCCTTCTCAGTTACAAATGTCACATGTTGCTATGGTCCTATAATGGAACTGGACGTGTTTAAACGATTTCCTAATTAATTATGCAAATTAGATACCGATTTGCATAATTGATATGTCATTATATGAAGCATCACTTAAGCTATCAACATACCAAAAATCATAACCATCCGTTTACCCTTTCTTGAGTTATTCCCTTTCAAATTCTGACACTAAACCTGCCCTGCATTTCCCAAACAAGCCGCTAGGGGGCCCAAATCTACTTACTCTTGGCATCAAGAGCTGTCTACCACTCAGAAATCATAGCCACATCATGTTCAGAACTTAAGATATCAAACCAGGAAGTTCCGCTGCAGTATCGTTACAGACCGCTAGGGGGCCCAAAATCTAATTGTTTCCAGGTGTCATCAAGACCTACCCAAATTCCAAATATCAATACAATCCATCTAGGCGTTCTCTAGTTATTTTGGTCTTCTACACACACACACACACACACAAACGCTACCCAAAATATAACCTTCTTGGCGAAGGTAAAAATGCTGCTAATTACAGGATTACAAAGTTGGTATTACGAATTGAACCACAGGACACAGTGTATAAAAAGAAATAATAAGTCTTTACTTATTATTACTCTACAAAGAGGAACATGGATGTTGTCTTTTTCATCTTAGCAGACTCAGCTGAAGTAATCGATGTTTAATCAATTTATATGCGCCACTATTGTATAGTGATTGTTATTGTGGTTCGGACCACCACCCACGTGTATAGTGGTAGGGTCCGCTAGTGGTTACGTCACGCATGACGTGTGCCTGTTGTTCACCATCATGGGTTCCATAAGAAGGTACCAATAGACCATGTCTACCGACTATGCGTCCACTGTCGTCCTTGAGTCTTCACCGCACGCACACGCGTTCCCTATTGGCGATGACAAAAACGACCAAAGAACTAGTACATTATTATGGCTGCAAGGAATGTGGATGATATGTGGCTATGAAAAATCAATTAAAACAACCTCTCCGAACTTTCCTTACCAACAATGTGTGGACAACTCGAGGTCAGTTGGGATGGATGAAATGAGATTTTCAACTGCTACAATCGTACGTTAATGCTTTGTTTCCTGCATCTTTCCGATGAACTTGCGGTATCGTCTGTTGTCTCTTTACTTGGGGTAACAGTTAGCACAATGTATATGCAATGAAATTTACTTGATTTCGGTTGAATATTAAACAACTCTCTTATTTTGAGATGACGCAAACAAATCAAGGAGGCAACCTGACAATACTGTACATGAAAAACGATGCTATTTTGGTAATCAGGCATAAAAACGCATCACCGTCGCCGTGGACTAATACTTTGAAACTTTCCTGGCTTCGAATGCCGTGCGACTGCCCCCCGCACAATAACAATAGAACACACAGTCTTTTAGGTTATCTTTTTTGTTTGTTTTTAAATCTAATAGCTAAACGCTAATAAAAAAATTAGTAAAATTTTGGCAGACAAACACGTAACATCGACTATCATAATTCCACCAGGTGCCATAATACCGCCACCTCAAAAAACGTTACTATAGAGGTCTTCCCAAGATTTTCTTGAACACCAAATGTTAGATATCCTAAATGTAATACAATTCAGATATTTAGGTGTTGAAGACAATCTTGAGAAGGCCTCTATAACAACGTTTTTTGAGGTGGCGGTATAATGGTACCTGGTGGAATTATGAGAATGTATGTTATATACCGCACTCGGATTTGAACTCCGACCCGGAAGCGAATACTCAAAGCCATGCTAGGTCACTGTCAGGTCGCGGCGTACGACTTGCCACTTGGACGTCAGCGGAGTAACGCGGGGCCGGCAGTCTCACGACAATTTCCGTCGGTATATGACTACAAACTGTCCGATAACAGCTCTAACATGACCGGAGACTGTTCGATACTTCATTTTTAACGTTCAACTTGGCCTGGGACATCCCTAGCTTACCAGCCGACAGCCGGAAATAAGAGCCGTGTTAACTTTGCACATTGGTATGACGAGAATGATATTTCGGAATAGATCGTGTGGACCGGACCAACTGGAAGACTATAAGAGAGACAATGCTGAATTTCTTGTGGATTCAATAGACCTAAATGACAGGGTTGTGTCGTTAATAATTTAGTTATTAGCCAGGTCCCACCAAATAAAGGGTTTACAGAAAAAGCTGGTCTTGCCGGGGTCAGGCTACCAGGCCAGGAGTCAAGGTGGGTTCAAAGGTGAGATTTCTTTAAATACAGCTGGCTTTTCTCGGATTGAGCCGAACCAGTCGAACCGCAGGTCACCGTAGAACGCGTTATTCTCTGAAATACGGCTTACGCCGGGTCACGGACTGACCCCGCTGCATGGGTGTAAACAACAGCTTATTTTGCAACAAAGACACCTTAGATATACATAATGTTTATACTTTTTCGTATCTACATGATTTGCCCAGCACAGCCAAGTGGATATTTATTGCATTGCAAAAGATCAGCCAACGCTGTGGCCCCTCAAAAAAAAAGCAATTTTCGGTCTGTGTATTTGTGATTATATTTTCTCCAGTTGGCCGGGGCACAATCAGTTTTGTCCACAGTAGGACAGTCCAGTTCCTCACCTTTACATTGATACCAAACTTGAAGGGTAAATTTTAGGAGAAACGGTTTTGCCCCCAAATTAACTGCGAACATGCGCAAATCACAGTGGTGAAGTTTCAGTCTGGTTGTAGCTACCAAAGCACACTACCCTGCGGACGGACCCAATTTTTATACATTTCGCATTGTGTCACAGACCTCATTTCTTGGTACAAGAATCTGAATGGGTGCGGCTGTCACATGCAATGTAATAAGTGGCATGATGATAAGGTCTCATTGATGAGTTTCTTCTTCCCATAGACTTCTATGTTATAATTCGTGGTTTAAATAGGCGCGTTCATAATGAAGCTACGTGAAATTTCAGCAGATTTTTCATTCTTTGTCGAGCACATTTACCCTATATCGTGGGAAAAAATTGCCAATGTAAACTATACATAGAAACTTTTTTTATAGCAATTACAAACTACGATTAGTCAATCCCCACAAAAGGCACTTTTTCGCTGCTATTGTACAACCGCACCACTCAGAACCCACGACTGTGTACCTCCGATCTAGCGCGCGGTTGCCAAACTTTACCTGCTTATTTCTTCAGTTAGAAACAAAATTTCACCAATCTAACTTTTGATATCAGTTCCGCTGGCTAAAAGGGAATTTCTCACCGCTAAAAACATGCGTCTATACTGCCGTTCAGTTTTTGGCTCGGATCTCTTTTAGGGTCCCCACTAGCGGAGTAATACATCAATGAGACCTTAAGTTAAATGTATTATTGAAAAAATCTATCAAAAGGAAGAATGTCGTTTTCTTCATCATCTCTGAAAGTTTGGGTGTCTTACGTTAATGAATTAGCCTCTGGGAGGTAATTAAGTACGAGATCATGATAGGCATGAAAGCGCCACCTGGCGGCGGACAAAGGCCAAAGTGCAAAGGCGTCGAGACTGACGCTTTTGACGTGTCGCAAAGACTCATTAGATCAGTCTGTGTATGAGTTTGACTGAGTAGTGTTCTCTTTGTGACTTTGTCTTTGTTTAATTGGAATATATCTCAGAGAATAGTCGTGTAAGGGATATCAGCACGACCGGCACGAAGAGATTCATCCGGATCTTTCTCCGTAAAATAAACGGTTCTATAGAGGATCGGGTGAAGGTACTATAGCTCATAAAGTCAAAACAGACCTTAACGACTAGAAATTAATGTTAGCTGCGTTTCAAGCTCCCTTATACCAGAGGCGGGCAAGCCGAACTGAGCCTTTCTGATTGGCCTTTTATAGGTGTCGCCTAGCCCGGGGTTTGGGGGGGGGGGGGGTGTTGGAGGGGCGTTCGAGAGAAGGCGGCGATTGCAAAAATAACTTGGATGTAGTTTGCCTCAAGAAAGATAACGGGAGGGGGCCATACTTCGACAGCCGTTCTAAGTGGATGCGCATGGCTTTTGTCAATGTACATTTTACAGTGAACTCATCAAAAACAAGTTAAGATCTTGTATGCATCCATATAACTGTTATTGAAGCTGTACAGATATATATTTAATTTAACGGTAGCGTTCCGCGCTGTACTTTGACAGCGCACGAAACTTACGGCAGGTTTTCGGCTTGCGTCCTAGCAGAACGTTCCAACCCAAAAAGGGGTCCAATCTCCGACATAGTAACAACCAGACCATCACCGTGCATTTTTAAACAACTCATGCAAATAGAATAGCACTTAAAGTCTTCATTATAATTTTTTTGTACCAAATATGGGTCATATTTTGTATTACGCGACTTATTCAAATACGGTGTGTTAAAACGTTTACCTTTCACGGTGAGACCAACTTGCCGCAAAACGGCGGCACACTGTTTACATAGATTGTGATGGCATTTTCGCTTTTCGGCTTCCTTGATTGCCTTTTCATCCTGTCTTTTGGCTGCAGCAATGGCTACAGGATTTTTTTAGTCGGTAGGGATCGATTTTTCTTGAATGTTTGTCGCTCTACGGACGGGTTGACTGAGTTCAACGTGTTGAGCATCGCTCGGCCGCCGGCGTGCGTGATCGTAAAATGGCGGGGCCCCGACTGTGTGAACGTTGTGGCATCATTTTAGCTCCGTTTATCCAACCCACCCAGTTAAAGGCAAAACAGAACACAGGTATTATTTTTCGGAAGGCTAATAAACATCATTTCTATGTATGGTGGCATTTTTTCACATGTCATATTTTGCGAAGAATAATTCAAGAGTTTCCCGGGCCATGGTCTCGATACGTTCGCTCGTCAACTTGCACGGAAGGCGTCAAACTTGTGCAAGTTTTTCAATCGTTTATCTGTGGGACTTGCTAACTTCGACACATACCCCGCCTTTGTAGTTATATACAACAAGGTTTAGTCTACAGCTAGTGTACTTCTCATGTGCAGGCATCTATGCATGTCTCCGCAACAATTATTTTTTTAAACCTGACGAAGTTTGGACCCCTGTCGAAGTATGGCCCCCTCCCGTTAGCTTTAGAACCTTAGTCCTCTTTCAAATGGCTTCTATATCCAGTAGAGTGTGATACAAGAAAAATAACGCCCCTTGGAAATGTAGACCCGTCCGTTACCATGGTAACGGAAATTGGTACACGGCGTAATCTGCAGCCAAAAATGCGGGGTGGCGCCCGGTTATAAACCCTTTTCAAATTTTTGCTCCAGTGCTATTCCTTGATTTTTTATGAATATTTTTCCTTTTTATTTAAGGTCTCATTGATGAGTTTCTTCTTCCCATAGACTTCTATGTTATAATTCGTGGTTTAAATAGGCGCGTTCATAATGAAGCTACGTGAAATTTCAGCAGATTTTTCATTCTTTGTCGAGCACATTTACCCTATATCGTGGGAAAAAATTGCCAATGTAAACTATACATAGAAACTTTTTTTATAGCAATTACAAACTACGATTAGTCAATCCCCACAAAAGGCACTTTTTCGCTGCTATTGTACAACCGCACCACTCAGAACCCACGACTGTGTACCTCCGATCTAGCGCGCGGCTGCCAAACTTTACCTGCTTATTTCTTCAGTTAGAAACAAAATTTCACCAATCTAACTTTTGATATCAGTTCCGCTGGCTAAAAGGGAATTTCTCACCGCTAAAAACATGCGTCTATACAGCCGTTCAGTTTTTGGCTCGGATCTCTTTTAGGGTCCCCACTAGCGGAGTAATACATCAATGAGACCTTAATCAAACACACATAGACACAGAGTTTTAGTACAAAGTAAGAGTTTTTAAGATTCATCATATTTTGAGTCAATCTGTTTCGAACTCCTGGTCCGAACCTGGGTTCGAACGGTGGAACCCAGCCGGTACGCTCCATGTTCGTGCCGCGGGGGGCAGGCCTAATGTTGCAAGTTCAACCAGCATTTGGAAAAGTTGATATAACTAACGGCTCAAGTCTTGCCGTCGCAAATAGATTTCGGGAAGCCCACCAAAATAAAACTAACATTATCAGAAGCCAGAATAAGTAGGATTCATGTGCAAGCGTAATGATGTCAAAACATCATGGCTGAGTTTTGTAAAGCATAGTGAAAGATCAGTGTGTGCGGTTTCTCATTCGAAAAAAGACGCCGGGGAATTTGACATGGCTGTAGTTTTTTTGGGGGCAAAACCGTTTCTCCTAAAATTTACCCTTCAAGTTTGGTATCAATGTGAAGGTGAGGAAATGGACTGTCCGACTGTGGGCAAAACTGACTGTGCCCCGGCAAACTGGAGAAAAGATAATCACAAATACACAGACCGAAAATTGCTTTGTTTCGGGGGCCACAACGTTGGCTGAACTTTTGCAATGCAATAAATATCCACATGGCTGTGCTGGGCAAATCCTGTAGATGTGAAAAAGTATAAACATTATGTAGGTCTGAGGTCTTTTTGTTGCACAACAGGCAGTTGTTTATACGCATGCAGCGGGGTCAAACCAGGACAAATTGCGTTCTGGCTTATGACCTGTCCAGAGAACCTGCGCAGAACATGATGCGCATAGAGCTCTGCGGTTCGACTGAAACAGCCCAATTTCCTTTGCAGGTCAGAAAGTAGACCCTTGTCGCTTTCTCAGTGCAGTAAAATTATTGAAATCAAAATTAGGGTAAATACCTTGATGAGGTATCGTTTTAGTGCTTTTTGATAAGACTGTTATGCAAAAACAAAGCTCCAACGGCCCAACTTTGAGCTGGGAAGTCTTGAAACTGGAAATGCTAGACAGACCACAGTTGTTAGAATTAAAGATAACACCCTCAAGACCATTAATTACTTAGATGATCAGTTTGCCTGCTCATGTTTTTTTAATTAATGAACTAACAGTTACATTGTACTGGTGCATTCATGTTTCTATCTTTTGTCTCTGTTGATCACATTATAGAAGCTTCAAAGATGGAACACTCCCAACTATATGAGTACAAAGGAGTAATCTTTTACTCTCGGATGATAACAAAAGATTCGCTGGACATCATGCCTGATTATACCATACGTGATGATGATATCGCCATTGTGACTTATCCCAAAGCAGGTGAGATATATGTGTTTTTCTCTATCAGGGAATATCTTTTGCTAAATTGCTGGTGTGTTTTTCTTCTTTGTTATCCTTCTTGTCAGGAGCCAGAGCTTAGAAGTGCCATGAGCCAATCAAAGCGCAGAACTGCCATGAACCAATCAGAGCTTAAAACTACCAATCTGCGATGAACCAATCAGCGATTAGAACTACGTTAGAACCTAGCTGTATATTATAAATATGATTTTTTTTATCACATGCAGACAACAATATGATAGGATGAGCATAGCGGTATAGTAAATTGTGTGAGACTAGTTACACACTATTTGGCTCCTAATGCACACAATCCCGCGACTAATGGCTCAGCATTTCGACCAAGGTTAGGGTTGTGCTAAATTGATCAACATGTTGGGCCAAGTTGGTCCGATACAATGACCCAAGTTGGTAAAACCACCAGAGCTAATGCATTGTAACTCACCAAGCAGATGTTGGGGATCAGTCTTGATGCTTAGCATTCTATGACATGGGTATCTGTTTTCCAATATTCTTTTCAATTAACGACATAACGTTATATGTGCTCATTTTACAGCTGGTCTGTAAGAGTTATAATATTGTAATTTTTTAAAACATTACACATAATGAAATCAACATGTTCTAAAGCGTGCATTTTCTAGGGACTCACTGGATTGTGGAGATTGTCAACAAGCTATTGAAAGCTGCTGGGAGGACAGATGTTGACACACAAGACATACCGTTATGCATGGAAGCAACGTTACCAGGATTCAGCCAGCCAGGTCATGTGATCCTGAAGGACCAACCGTCACCAAGGATCGTCCACACACACCTTCCACGGCATCTGGCCCCCAAAATGATCTCCAATCCAATGGGGAAGGTACTGCAAATTCATTTAACTTCGGGGGGAGGGGTTAATTTTGCGGTAGCTTAAAAAAGGACTTTTCACGGTGGGTTTAATTTCGCGGTAGCACCATGCACCACTTTTACTGCCATGGAATTTTTTGGCGGTGGTTTTAAGTTCGTGGTGAAGCGGCCACCGTGAAAAACGCGAACATTAAACCACCGCGAAAGTTTCTGCATTTTCAGTATCATTTACAAGTTTCACTCCCAGCAATTTGCCTTTGTCAGGCTATTTGCATTCTCCTACGCAAAGGCGAAACAGAGTCGTCAGAGGGACTCCATCTGTTTTCACCTCTGCTTGCCTGAGGTTAATATATGGGTATCGGGGGCGTCGCCACAAACCAGCTGCCAGCCAATCAGAGAACAGGCGATGAGAGAGCTTTGAACAGGCTAAAGCTGTCCCGCAATGGCCGCTAGGAAGCTATCAGCCAATCATGTTACGTATTACCATGGCTTTGTTTGCTCACCATGCCGACGCCCGATCCTCAACGGCTGACTTCCCATATACGGGTAGGCTCATTAATATTCATAAGCAAGGCACCCCTAATAACCGAATACCGTGGCTGATTTGTCAGGGTTGATATCATAGGCTTTGCCGTGATTGTCAACCCTGAGTGTGAGGATGGGCTATTTGCACACTATACTATACCCTAAGGCCTTGCCAGAAGCGTTGCCAACAAAACTTTATATTAATATTAATAGATAAATTATTATTAATGGATAATATCTCGTTCACGTTTGCTATAACAGCTAATTTTTTTTCATATTTGCTATAACAGCGAATAATCGCAGTCACAGTTCTAAGCTCTGATTGCTTTGTGACAGAAGAAGAAGAAGAGGAGGAGGAGGAAGAACACACCAGCAAAATTAATATGTTCTACCTTTGTGAAGAACAACTATTATGTGTTATTTAGTGTACTACCCGTTCTGTTTCTCGTAACCTTACCTCAGTGAAGAGAAAGATGTTGTTTTCAATTTGCCTGTTTATTTGTTTGTGCATTTCCAAAAAGTGATTGTTAAAAATGATACAGAATAAGTGAATTAGAGCTAGGGATTGCACTTGACCCATTTTTTCCTAAAAGGGAGATTTCAATACAAGCTAAAACCCTATGCAGACCCTTGGTTACAGAATGAGTTATCCTGGTAAACCTTGCCGGGTATCCTTATCTGGAAGTGGCCTGGTAGCTTGGGCGGCAGACAGTCCATCTTTTTCTGTAAACCCTATGTCAAACAGGCAGTTATTGCAGCAGAATGAAGTATCTCATTGTCACTCAATAAATTTTTATGCTGTGGCACAGCAGTGACATACTTTGAAAGAAAGTGTGATCTTGGATTGTCTTAAAACTACATCTTTTACATCTTACAGGTGAAAGTCATAGTCGTGATGCGGAACCCAAAAGACACAGCGCTGTCCCGGTATCATTACGTACCCAAGCTTCAGGCCTTGTTTGGTGTACAAGCTGACACATCATGGGACAAACATGCAAAGGATTTCTTGGATGGGAAAAGTATGTTGTAGTAAACCAGGTATTTTAGAAATTATCATCTGATAATCACCAAGTATCTATAATTTGTATGTGTGTTGTTACTAGAATTAATGCAATTAAATATGCGTTAAAATTGCAGCAAGCAATTCAGTACAAATTGAGTGATGTAGTATCTAGGATTATTTGGTGTAGGGCTGTGAACAAGTACCCACCCAATCAATCGTTGTCAATGCCGAGCGATATTGGCCATTGTGTACGGCGGAAAAGGACTGTGTATGACGGAAACTGGTAGGTACGGCGGCCATTTACGGGTACGGTACAAAAGGAGTATCATGGAGGTAATAAGTGTGTAAATTTAGCGCAAAAGTCTGTGTCCATTGGATGATGCTAAGGTAATACGAAATTTTTGTGTGTCATAAACACTTAAACTGTTTATTCATGTTTTCCGTCACAAAAGAAAACTTCATGCTATAAATTACTTCGTCAAGTTGTAGAAGTACAGCTACAGGTCATTGAGACATATACTTCTAAGGCCCCTGTACATGTAAGTAGCACTATTTTTGTGACAGACCCCCCCCCCCCCACCGGTGCCTTAGCATTTGCACGAACCCTATGAGGTTCGTACGAACATTATGTGATGCACACAAATCACCATGCGAAAACGCACAAACCTTATGAAAATCACATGAATCACTATGCGAAAACGTACGTACCTTAATGTTATTTGCACGAATCACTTTGTGACACACACGAATCTTATTCCATTTGCGCGAACCTTATGCAAATGATGTAATGTCACATGACTCAGCGGTGGTCGGCCGGGTTTGCATAAGGCTCGTGCAAAACGCATAAGGTTTGTGTGTGTCACATAGTTATTTGTGCGTATCGCATAATGTCCGTACGAATCTCATAGGGTTCGTGCAAATTCTTAGGCACCCCTGTGTGACGTCTATTTTATTTCCAGTTGTTTTTGGTGACTTCTATGACCATGTGCTTGGTTGGTGGAAGATGCAGGAGGACCCCCATTTCCTGTTTCTGAAATATGAAGATATGAGGAAGGTTGGTTTCCTAAACAATGTTACAGAAATACTAAAATAGCATGGCTCAAAATAATGGGTGCATAATTATACACCTTTGTGAACCCGAAATTTGGTGCTATGCACCTGATTTTTTTACTGTGGGTGCACCAGTCCACCCAAATATCTTATTTTTCCCATACAGAATATAAAATAAGTATCAGAAAAGACAGTTGATGCTTTGTTTTACATTCAATTTGATATGTGCCACATTCGAAATTTTAAATAACTATATTTTCTGTGCAACTAAGATTTTAGTTGCACCTATTCTTAAAGATGAATCGTGAGCCCTTATTACGCTAAAATTTCCAAACCGGACCACCCAAAATGTATACATAGAATATACACAAATGATGTACACAACTATTTTCTTTACATCTTGTCAGACTCCCTTGCAGTCTTCGAACGGGGCTGGTTTTTATGGGGGGGGGGGCTCTTCGTCGCTCAATCCTGTATGAAATAGGCCAATAAATAGTTTGGCTGTATGATTTTGAGGTTTCACTGAACGTTTTTCAGAAATATGGATAATGAGTAAATGACATAAAGTGAGGACAGATATTTTGACAGTCCCCAATCGAAGATTGATAAATAATGATAGAGTGATAATGCCATGACTTGTTGTTGCTTGGACCAAATCCATCTCTATCATCGGTTGACATGGGTCAGTGGATGCTTTCAAGATGGCTGACACATGACGTCATAGGTCAGCATGGCGGCGTGCATTGGCCTATGGGTAAAACGGAATATTTTTTTTGCTTGTCATTATGCTGCAG